>NC_139347.1:161247959-161402959 GCF_055883805.1 Amblyomma maculatum
CACCTATTTCTTTATCAGAGTAAATTACCTTAACTCGCCAAAAAATATCCCAAAAACAAACTGTGATAAGGCAGGTGAAGGACTTCAATATTTCTATTACTAGCACTACCGGATTTCTCGGCGCATTTGGCAATTTTCGGTGGAGCATTACTCAATGATTTAATGCAGTATATAACATTGCTCCACATAATGGTGTGAAGGAGCATGACGTTCCTTGCTGCTGCCAAAAAGCGTAGGAGTTGCAGGACTTTGTCAAACTTTCAACGAGAAGCTTTTACTCCGGGACCCCTGTCATATTGTATGACATGATGGTCGAAAAGATTATTATTATATTAAATATTATTATTTTAAATGCAGCCAAGCAGCCCAAACCCGTGAAATGGAATTGGGGACAAAGGGTTTCCGCAGCCTGCACAATAAGCCAGGCGTGAGAAGTAAGAAAATGAGACACTGCTGCTAATTAGCGACATGTATGTACAGTCTTTACCTATAGTGAATCCGAGCGACTGGCCATGAAACTAAGAATTAGAAGGTTTTAATGAATTTACAAAAGTTAGTTCATGACGGTTGTAGTTATTTATTTGGCGCTGTCGTAGACCTCGTGTGCAAATATTCTCTGTGTGCAAAACGAATCCTTAGCATGTTAGTGAAAAAGAAGTATACCAGAAAAAGACTGGGCAAGCACGGTGCCTTGTATAGAATCGATTTTGTACGCTTCACGCGCAGGTTGGTGAATGAGTCATTTGTGGGCATCTCGTCAAATATTCGGGACAATTTGGGTAAGCCTTAAGATTGTGACCTATTAATTTAAATGGGTCCTTTCTGCAGTCAGGGTCCTTTTGTGGCGAACAGCTACGCTAGGCTAGTAGAAGCGAATTTCGCAATGCATGTACGATGCCTCAATTGCTCATGCACTGTAACCATAGCAATCAGCTGAGACGTATGTATGTCTAGCAATACATCAGCAACTGTAGCATTTGCGAGATGAATCAGCTGGTTCTGCTTGTCAATAGTTATAAAAGAAAATATTGGGTCGACGTTGTATATATGGGCGAGTTACTGAGAAAAATTGTTTGGCAACAACCTGCAGGTAAACGAAAGAATGCTAAATCGGGGACAGAACTTACCGATTAGCACGTCGCCTTCTCAGAACAACAATCGCAACCACGGCTCCAATCGCGATTACAGCCGCGACAACAAGAAGACCAGCGGTGAGTGGTGCTGTGGAGCCAATATCTAGAATAAAAAGATTTCCATTATTTATTCGACTTAATAAAAAACAAAAAAAGACAGGGTGCTCACGCTTCGCCTTTAAGAGTTCAACGTGGTGGTCTCACCAAGCCCCGTTCGAATCGCCTTCTCCTACCTTTCAGCCTCACAACGACTTAATTCTCATGACACACTACTTCTTTTAAGACAAAGGATGGATGTGAAAGGCTTTGGATCGGGCCACGGCTCGCGTCATCTGTAGCGGCAGCGCCATACAATCGAAATTTTCCAGTCATTGCCGCATCGCAGGTAAGCAATGCGGAAATGGTCTTTACTAATCGTTTAACTATTACTTCTGTAGTCATTTTGTTTGTAATTACGCACCTAAACATTAGCTTACATTCATAAGGATAGGCATAAAATAGTTCCACTTATTCGGAGAGAAGCAATGCGGTTCTGTGGAGAAGTCTGCTCGCGTCGCACTGAGAAGGAAGCGTGTTCGAATCTACGCGTTTCCGCAGGGCATTTGTCTATTTACTTTCTTCTGATTTTTGCGTTACAACCACAAGACTGACACCGGCTTTTTTGCGACATGGGTTCCTCAATGATATCGCGTAAAACATCTTTTAGATCCTTTCGCCATCTTTTGAGAAGTAAACAGGAGTACAACGCTGGGCTCACTCTTTCAATATATGGAACCGCGAGCTAAAATAACTGGAAAGGTGAATTTTCTTCGACTGTTGCTAGCAGTGCGACAAAAATACCATGCTAGAATTCCAGGAGAAACCTTCTTTCCTGCATTTCTTCACAATCCTGTAGTCGTCTATAATCCTATAATCGTCTGGCGGGAAAGTTTGAAACTAAGCTCACTTTTTGACTACGCGTGAAGCGCTGCAACGCTTCGGTAACGTTCGTCCTTCCAACACCATCTAACACAAAAGAGGTGCCGCGTGCATATTTGGAAACAACTAGGTTTATCTCCACCACGATGTTTATCGCGTCATGTATAGCAGACTACACAGAGGGCCATAGCAAATCAGGGTATCGGGTCTCTGTGAAGAATCATAATATATTACAAATGTTACGGTGAATCCTATAAATATGTGTGCTGTGTAAGGTTCCGCCTTTTTTTTAATTAAAGATTTGCATCGCTAGATTAGAATGGCACTATTCCAATGCATTCGCCAGGTCTGTGGCCTGTATCCCCATCCCCTCAGAAGCTGCATCAAACAGATGTACTTTAATAACAGCATGTAGTCTTCGGTGTGAAGTTGTGTGTATGAGGTGCCAACACCACAGAGAACGTGAAGGCAGACTGGGAACTCTAGGAACTAGCAGTTGCGAAAGAATTTCCGATGCATGCCAGACGACTGATTTGTGCGAATGTTTTTATGGCACGAAATGCTTTTATCTGTCGTTCGTCAATGATCGCTGGGAGAGGTAGGCGGGTGCGCTACTTAGCACAAGGTATTTTTAACCTGGAACTTGTTTTGTCTCTGATAGCCGATATCTGCAATGTCACAGCCTAGCCAAGATTAATTGCGCTTCGGAAATTCTAAAACTGATTTGGCATTTACTATTTGCCGGTGACAACTCTAATTAGAAAAGCCGTCTCACTGTTGCACTTGATGCGTTATTTATCAGCAACTAAACAACCTATACTGCCCGCTTTTATTATTTTGATGAAAAGTGTTGATAACGTGCCTCCAAATTGTGTTCACACACAAAGGATAGTTTCATATACAGTCTCTGGTTTCCTTGAATCATCTGATTTATTCCGAGTCTTGTGTGGAATTTGTTTTACATCCTTTTCCTAATGGCGATGCTTCACAATCTGGTCGCATATTGTTGTAGGAGCATTTTGGTTTCTAATCATTAACAAAATGCACCATGCGACTGAACAAATACCCTCATTCAAACCATGTGTTCGCAGCATGTTGGTTGGAAATTCGTCCTTGAGCATCAAATTTGAAATGTAGTAGAGAGCCATGGTTAGCCTTGACCGCCTAGTAAAGAGCAGAGACATTAGTCTGCCAGCCAAGATCCGCATAACTCGTGCTATGGTCTTTCCAGTTGTGATGTATGGATGCGAGAGTTGGACTGTGAAGAAGGCTGACCGCCGAAGAATTGACGCGTGTGCATTGTGGTGCTGGCGGAGACTCTTGAGAGTTCCTTGGACTGCCAGAAGATCAAGTCAGTCGATATTGTCGACCATAAACCCTGACTGCTCATTGGAGGGTCAAATTCTAAAGTAAAAGCTCAGCTACTTTGGTCATCTGATGAGAAGAGAGGAGTCGCTGGAGAAAGATTTGATGTTAGGAAAGGTTGAGGGTCGCCGAAAAAGGGGTAGGCAGCGAACGCGATGGTTAGATGGCATCCTCGAGGCGCTGCAGATGAAGTTATGTGATGTTAGGAAGATAGTGAGAGACCGGAAAGCGTGGCGTGACATGGTCCATAGGGTCATGAAGAGTCGGACACGGCTGGACGACTAAACTGAACTGAGTCTACCTTACAGAAATTACCGGAGCAACGTAATGTTAGTATCCCTTGCTAGCGAATATGTTTTAAATGGTAGTATTCAAAATTTTTTAGTGCATACTACCACATCTGAATAAAGTATAATTTCTGGTACGATAAATTTTGTTAAATTAGGTACCACAAGAAGAAAAGCCCGTGTCATTACTTTCCAATCTTTGTCTTGTGATATGGCGGTTAAGTTGTAAGAAGACAAAATGCCGACGTGGAACAAACATTTCTTCTACCGATATGCATGTAATCCGTTTCTGCAGCAGCAGTGGTAGCACTGTCTTCGAAAAAATCACTGTATCATGTGCCCACGTGACTTAATGCTGTCCACGGTTATTTGCCTTCTCTACAAATCTGGAAGATTGTCTTAAGTAACTGTATGCTGTCTATTATCTCTGTTTAGTCTTTAAGATTCCTGTTTCGATGCCATCCCCACCTGTTTTACTTTACTGCCTTCCTGTCTGTGCTACTATCTTATCTTGGCTTCTGCTGTTATTTTTTAATTTCCAGTGGTCACTGCGCTTGCAGACATTTAATTTAGGGGCTTTATTAGCACCCACGTTTTCCGCGTTTCCCTGACTTACACTAATAGCAGCGGTAAAATTCTATCAAGCACGTTTTCGTGAGATACAGTGTTGAGCTTGTCACTGATTATAGATTTGGATCGCATTACCAGGGGGTTACAGGCAGTAAGCAGTGCCCGACGAACGGAGTGTGACCTTCACAACAAATTACCTGTGACCTTACCTTTGGCTTTGTGTTGGTCCACGTGAGGCTCTCCTGTGTTCAAGAGCTGACATCTGCGACCCCCATAGCCGTCAGGACATTTGCAAACCGGATACGGTTGTAATATTGTCCACTCACAATCTCCGCCATTGAGGCAAAAGTAGGCTGGGCAGGCTAGTATAAAGGAAAACATTCATGTTAGAAAATTACACACAGACACTTGCTTCAATAGCAAACGTTATCATAAAGAGCATATAGAGCATCGTTTATTGAAAAAGGAATATACAGCTCTCACTAGGGATAATTTATCTGCTATTGACCCCCAAGTGGTGTATACGTGTTGAACTGTCTCCATGCAGAAGGGATGTTGGGCTTGAACAGTCGAGATCAGTAATGCTTTGATTATGTTGGTTTGTTTTCGCCTCATGGATAGGGTGACCAAGAAGTCCTTTGCTAATCGTGTTTTCAAAAAAGAGACAAACTGAAGTTAGATAATTACTGATCTGAATCATGTTACCTCTGTCTAGACCGAAATTATCTTCCACTAAATTGATAAACGTCTTAAAAGCCTGAACTTATCGTACCGCCTAATGCCCTTCTTCCAGAATACCAGGAAAATGTTATGACGATATCGGGTTGCAGCAAAAACATTAAACACCGTGCAAATTATTGGGATGACTGCTGTTCATTTTTCAATATTACAGTAGAAGTCGGCGAACCCCACCTTCGTTCGCTTACATTCTTGCAAGAGTCCATCGCCTGCCTTCATCTTCACGACACGCTCTTGATTTTAGGTACCAGTATACCAGTGGGAAAACGCTAAAAATATTGAACTTAGAATAATATACGCAGACAAGAAGGAATGCATTTTTATAAGCACGAGGAACAATACTTTTTATACCTATTGAAACTTTTGAATAGAGATGATTGTTTGTTGGAGCGGTTGTTTTTTAGAAATATCATGGCAAATAATTTTTGTTTCGTACTTCAGGCATGCTATAAGAGAGTGAGGTCTAATAATCGGGATTCAACTTTTTAAGGTTTCGCGTCGCTGGGTCCGCACGACTTTTAGTTAAGAAAGATGCAGCACTCAATTTTCGTTGAAAATCAACTAACACAAAAATATTTACAAAAGCGCGGAATGAAAATGCGGTGTCACCGCAATAATGTAAATTGGTTGATGGGAAAGGAAAGGCGCATTAAGTTATTATATATTTATTAAGAGTAAATAACTGGGACCTTTGACATGCACGGACATTGCAATGCACGCGGTCGCTTTTTCGTGGCCTTGTGGTAGAGCATCCGCCTCGCATTCGGGAGGTACCGGGTTCGATCCCTGGTGCCGCCGGGTACCCACCGGTTATAAAATGGGTACAAGCTATCCCCCGGCCTGGTGCTCGGCTCTTCTGGGGTGAAATGCTTGGGAAAAGGGGTCACGGCCCAAATAGTTGCGCCGATGTGGCAGTGATTCGTTCCGCCATCGGACAACAATAAGTCCGCCTTGCGCGGCAACAGCCCATTATGTGGCCCTTTTTTTTACCGAAGCGGTGGCCTTGTGGTAGAGCATCCGCCTCGCATTCGGGAGGTACCGGGTTCGATCCCTGGTGCCGCCGGTTACCCACCGGTTTTTAAATGGGTACAAGCTTTCCCCCGGCCTGGTGCTCGGCTCTTCTGGGGTGAAATGCTTGGGAAAAGGGGTCACGGCCCAAATAGTTGCGCCGATGTGGCAGTGATTCGTTCCGCCATCGGACAACAATAAGTCCGCCTTGCGCGGCAACAGCCCATTATGTGGCCCTTTTTTTTTTCGTTTTGTTTTTTTAGGACTGCTGCAGCTGAGGCTCTAAGGGAGCACTTCAGGTGAGGGTCAAAGGAAGTACCTTTGCAAGACAAACAGAACCACCTTTGCAGGCTGCGAGGTTCGAAACTGGGTTTGGGCCCACTGCGGAGGAGGGGCGCGCAGCGGGGTTTACGGAGCTTCTCCCAAACGCACACCCCTGTAAAAGCCGAGCACCAGGCCGGGGGACGCTTGTACCCATTTTTACCGGTGGGTGTCCGGCGGTGGGTTTCGAACTGACCACCTCCCGCAGCCGAGACGGTTGAGGGTCGCCGGAGAAGGGGTAGGCAGCGAACGCGATGGTTAGATGGCATTCTCGAGGCATTGCAGATGAAGCTATGTGATGTTAAGAAGATAGTGAGAGACCGGAAAGCGTGGCGTGACATGGTCCATAGGGTCACGAAGAGTCGGACACGACTGAACGCCTGAACTGAACTGAACTGGGACCTTTGACATGCACGGACATTGCAATGCACGCGGTCGCTTTTTCGTTTCGCCTTCATGGAAGCACGGCCACCAGCTCGAGTGTTTCTCTAATTCAATCATTGAACAAATGTAAAACCATGCCTAGTAGATCTTCCGCTCGTATTTTTCGGTTCACGCCATGCTTATTCCTCCAGTTTTTGTTTTCTAACACACGCACGAAGTAACTTTTGTTATTGAAGAATTAAGTGCTTTTTGCAAATATCCCACTGTTTTCGTTTCGCTGAAAAGCCTTCGTATAGCCAGGTTTTAGAGGGACCTTTGAAGGAGGAGTCAAACTTTTTCGGGCGCAAACGTTTGAGCGACGGCGTCATGAGATTCGCTAGCCACCGCAACTACAAACCTGATGAACGTTCGCCACGGTAGCTAGGGTCTCTGCGCTGTAGTGCATCATCATCAATCTGCGCGTCAAGTTAGAGTCGAAATAGATGCCGGGAAAATGATAAATGCCCTGTAAACAGCGTATATGGTATAAGTATTGCTGATTGATTGATTGATTTGGAGTGGTTTATAGTTTATTGTTTCACTGATTAATTAGTGAATTGTGATTAGAGGATGAAGCTAGCATGGTGTAGACAAAGAACCTCATGTGTGTGTCGCTGAATTTTAACACGTCCGATGAAGTGCGGTAAGGCTACAATGGGACGGGTCGCTTGAGGACGGGTCTTATCGGGATGACCTTGTTCGACCACCAAGGGGACGTGATAAGACGGATGCCGAGAAAGCGGAGAAGAGCGCTCGGTACGAGGCAGCACGACAAGTGCAGCGAAGGCGGTATCGATGAGGTGCAAACTTTAGAAACACAAGCGAAGCGCCGCAGCGTGCGGAGGAAGCCGAGCTGCAACGTCAACACGCCGCTAACGATTTTAAGCGGTTCTGAAAGAAAACGATGCCTAGCTCATGGTCAACGTTTAGTAATAGCTAAATGAGCGCGTGTGATCAAAGCAACTGAAAAGCAACAAATGAGACAATGGGCACGCACGCTATCGCGTCTAGTTTTCAAGGAATACATTTCTAAAATGTACTCACTCTGGTTCGTTATCTAACCGTCTAGGAAAAGCGAGTACGAGCGCTAAAAAAAAAAGAAACACAAATGTCCGCTCTCCCGGGTAGATGCACTGTATTTTAAAGTCTGTTTGTCGTGATTATCTCTTACTGCTGTGTGCTGTTATGTACAACGCTTCCTGTAGCAACAGTGAATTCTTTCAGGAGCACAAAATGCATTCAGATGCAGTGACTGATTTTGCATTGGGTTCAGAAGAAGCCGACGTTTCTTTGCATTTGCAGTAATCCAATGCGAGATTCCGGCGTTTAACACAGAGGAACACAATTTATAATTACCACTTCGAACAACGAGAGACACGTACGCGATTCGTGAAGTGAGAGGGATAATCTATATCGAATATTGAAGTCCACTACGAATTGCAATTGCGTACTGTAAAGCATGGCTGTTGAGTGCGACATGGGTTCGATTAATTCTTTGCGCTCTCAATTGTGCACACCAGAATACGTCATGCATTAATGGTGTGTACAAGGAAATACAATTTTTTATTAATTTTCGCATCGATTGTCGACACTAACGTCAGAACCATCATCAACGTATCAAGCAATATGTATGTATGTATGTATGTATGTATGTATGTATGTATGTATGTATGTATGTATGTATGTATGTATGTATGTATGTATGTATGTATGTATGTATGTATGTATGTATGTATGTATGTATGTATGTATGTATGTATGTATGTACGTATGTATATATATATATATATATATATATATATATATATATATATATTTAGCGAATTATACGCTTCATTAAAGGAAACATTTTTTATTTTTCATTGCACTCGACGTTTTGACCGGAGACCGATCGAAACGTCGAGTGAAATGAAAAATAAAAAATATTTCCTTTAATGAAGCGTATACTTCGGTATATACTCTTTTAGCAGTCTAGTACGTTATGTTCTCGCAACCTCTATATATATATATATATATATATATATATATATATATATATATATATATATATATATATATATATATATATATATATATATATATATATATATATGTTTTATAAAAGTCTTCCAGGATCCAGAATTATGTTTAAGATGAGGTAGGGATGCACATAGAAAAACAATGGTTTGTTTCCGACGTTTCGGCCGGGGCCCGGCCTTCGCATACATGTATATATAGATATTGTCAGATGATGGAGGATCAACTAGAGGCTGAACAGGCAGCCATGCGTTCGTCCTTCGCACTTAGTTCGCCTCCTCTTCTAACCGCAAAGTCCCTTACACTTCTTTCATATGAGTCGCCGAGTAGCGCGTGAAACTATATCAATATATCTGAACACAGCTTTCAACGTAAGGTGCAGTTTTATAAAATTTGAAATAAATATTTAGACGTAAAAAAGAAGAGAACACACCTAGCATTGCTAAGCAGTACAATGAAAATGAAAAGCCGAACTAAAATTCAGCAAATTATCTATTGGGTACTCATTACTGACAGAAATTTTAACATGACTTTGGTACCAATCAAATTAACAGAGAACTGTTGAAGTGCAATGATTAATATAAGCTGAATAGTTAGCCACACGCATCGAAAAACAGCTCAGCGTTTTCACCAAGGAGAGAGTAAAATCTTAACTTCGCAATGTCATGTCTCAAAGCGAACCAAGACACAGATGAATTCATCTCGCACCTTTGCACAAGGACTCGTCAGAACCCCCGGCGCAGTCTTCTTTGCCGTCGCAAAGCATGGTGCGTGAAATACACGTACTAGGAGTTCGGCGCACGCAGAAGAATTCGTCTTGCGGGCAATAGGATGTGGTCCCTAAAGAAACAATGAAATGCGCTTAGCATAGTTTTTGCATACAAACGCTATCCATGCAGTAGCAATAACCAAATAAGCAAGAATTCTTGATACGATTTGGTCAGTAAAAAATTATTAAAAAAGTGGTCTTTATTTGTTTCACTAAGCTTTAAGCACGTTTTGGAGAGCAAAGGAACCAAATGAAGGTTGTATCCCTGGGGACCGAGGTGGGGTGTGAACGTATATAGTTATGAAAAAACAGACCATACAGTTTTCCAGCTTGCATCCTTTTCTCTGAAGTAGAGCTTCAACTGGCAGTCATCGACTTTACACCACCTTCTCCACCGTTGTGTAAAGCCGATCTTCTAGCATAGGCGTCTGCACCCAGTGCGAATGACGCCGACGTTAGAGCCATATATCCGTCAGCTAAATTGTCCCCATGGTGCGACATCGAAACTCCTAGAATCAACTTTATTTCTCATTTCAAAGAGGCGTCAAACTTCTTTCGGCGCAAATGTTTCAACGACATCATTATGCGATTCGCCAGCCACCGCAACTACAAACCTGATGAGCGTTCGCCAAAGTAGCTAGGGTCTCTGATTTGTAGTGCATCATCGTTAACCTGCGCGTCAAGTTAGAGTTGAAAGAGATGCCGGGAAAATTATAAATGTCTTGAAAACAGCTTATACAGTATAAGTATTGCTGATTGATTGATTTAGAGTGGTTTAGATTGTTATTGTCTGACTGATTAATTAGTGATTTGTAATTAGAGAATGAAGCCAGCATAGTGTAGACAAAGGACCTCGTGTGTCTCGCTGAATTTGAACACGTGCGATGAAGTGTGGTGATACTATAGTGTAGGGGCTTCGTTTGAGGACATGGTTTTAGTTTCACTGTGTAGGGCTGTGTTTCAACGTCTCTAATAAATGAGCTCTATTTAAAAAATGAAAACGTTCTCAAATGGCCTCAACAGTGGCTGATTATCGCATCATTGATAATGACGTAGCTTCGTAGTACTAGTTGCCTGCATCATACCTCTACATGACTCCGTTAGAAGTGGAACACTTTCGAGAAGGACTATAGTAGCCAGGAGAAGCGAGTATACACAAGTGTAGACAAGGTGCTCTGCTAAGTTATTTTTATCCTTGAGCCGAAGCGAGGCGAAGATACACTACCGCAGTGATGCATTTGACCCTAAATTTTATTAGGTCAAAACCGTTTGTCTTTAGATATTCAGTTCAGTTCAGTCGTTCAGTCGTGTCCGACTCTTCGTGACCCTATGGACCATGTCACGCCACGCTTTCCGGTCTCTCACTATCTTCCTAACATCACATAACTTCATCTGCAGTGCCTCGAGGATGCCATCTAACCAACGCGTTCGCTGCCTACCCCTTCTCCGGCGACCCTCAATCTTTCCCAACATCAAATCTTTCTCCAGCGACTCCTCTCTTCTCATCAGATGACCAAAGTAGCTGAGCTTTAACTTTAAAATTTGACCCTCCAATGAGCAGTCAGGGTTTATGGTCGACAATATCGACTGATTTGATCTTCTGGCAGTCCAAGGAACTCTCAAGAGTCTTCGCCAGCACCACAATTCAAACGCGTCAATTCTTCGGCGGTCAGCCTTTTTCACAGTCCAACTCTCGCATCCATACATCACAACTGGAAAGACCATAGTACGAGTTATACGGATCTTGGTTGGCAGACTAATGTCTCTGCTCTTTACTAGGCGGTCAAGGCTCACCATTGCTTTCTTTCCCAGAAGCAGGCGTCTCCTAATTTCATGGCTGCAGTCTCCTTCCGAGGTAATCTTGGAGCCCAAGAACAGCAAATCTGTCACAGCTTCCACTTCTTGTCCATTGATGCTCCAGGACTTGATAGGGCAAGACGCCATGATCTTTGTCTTTTTAATGTTCAGTTTAAGCCCAAACTTCTCACTCTCTTCTTGTACGCGGATCAGAAGTCTCTTGAGTTCCACTTCACTTTCTGCCATTAAAGTGGTATCATCCGCATATCTAAGGTTGTTGATACGTTTTCCAGCAATCTTCACTCCAGCTGAAGACTCGTCCAGACCGGCCTTCCTCATGATGCACTCTGCATATAGGTTAAATAGGCAGGGCGACAGTATGCAGCCTTGCCTCACTCCTTTCTCGATCGGAAACCAATCAGTAAGACCATGCCCAGTTCTGACTGTGGCCTCTTGCCCTTCATACAGGTTCCTGAGGAGACAGATGAGGTGAATTGGAACTCTCATCTCTTGGAGAGCTTGCCACAATCTGCTGTGATCTACACAGTCAAATGTTTTCGCATAATCAATAAAGCAGAAGTAGATTGGTTTCTGGAACTCTCTTGCTTTTTCCATGATCCAGCGAAGGTTAGCAATTTGGTCTCTAGTTCCTTCCCTTGCGAAAACCAGCTTGCACGTCCGGAAGCTCCCGATGCACGTACTGCTGCAGCCTACCTTGGAGGATTTTCGACATCACCTTGCTAGCATGCGAAATAAGCCCGATCGTGCGGTAGTTGGAACAATCTTTGGCACTGCCTTTCTTTGGAATGGGGATATAAACTGACCTCCTCCAATCCTGTGGCCACTGCAGGGTTGTCCAAATCTTCTGACATAATGTATGCAGAATGTTAACAGCGTCATGGTTGAGATTTTGAAGCAACTCAGCTGGAATGCCATCAATTCCGCTAGCTTTGTTCTTAGCAAGGCTGGCTAAGGCCCATTCAACTTCACTCTTCAGGATGCCCGGCTCGAGATCAGTAATCACAACCGTCTTATGTTGGGTTTGCACGTTCGGGTCCTTCTTGTACAGTTCTTCTGTGTATTCCTGCCACCTCTTCTTTATCTCTGAGGCTTCAGTGAGGTCCTTGCCTTGTTTGTCCTTTATCACACCCAGCTTAGCAGAGAAGCTTCCTTTGATATCTTTGATTGTCTTATACAGAGCGCCAGTGTTCCTTAATTGGCTGTTGTCCTCAACTGCTTGGCACTGTATGTTCAGGAAGGCATTCTTATCTCTCCTTGCTATTTTCTGAAAATCCGCATTGAGAACCTTGTATCTTTCTCTTTCCCCCATAACTTTTGCCATCCTCCTTTCCTCAGCTATTTGCAAAGCCTCTTCAGATAACCAGTTTGCTTTCTTGCATTTCTTTTGCTTTGGAACTACCTTAGTAGCAACTTCTTGTATTATATCACGAACATCAGTCCACATCTCTTCGGGCTCTCTGTCTTCAAGATCTAATTCTTGAAATCTATTCCTCCCTTCCACAGCATATTCTAATGGAATTTGATCCAGATCATACCTGAAAGTCCTTCTAGTTTTCTGCGTTTTCCTCAATCGAATCTTAATTTTGGCAAGAAGAAGCTGATGATCGGTGCCACAATCGGCCCCAGGCCTTGTTTTTATTGCTTGTATAGCGCTTCTCCATCTCTGCCGGCAAAGAATATAATCGATCTGATTCCTGTACAGACCATCCGGTGAAGTCCATGTGTACAGGCGCCTCTTGGGCTGTTCAAAATGAGTATTCGCTATGGTCAGGTTGTTTTCTTGACAAAACTCTACTAGCCTCTGCCCAGCTTCATTTGGCTCGCCAAGACCGAACTTGCCTATAATTCCGGATATGTCTTCACTCCCGACCTTAGCATTCCAGTCTCCTATGAGAAAAACGACGTCTGATGATGGGGTGCGGTCTAAAAGGCATTGTAGGTCCGCATAAAATCTCTCAACGTCAGCTTCTTCAGCAGCAGTGGTCGGTGCATAGACTTGGATAACTGTTATGTTGAAAGGCTGACCTTGGATCCGAAGTGAAATCATTCGGTCGTTTTTGGGGTTGTACCCTAGTACTGTTTTGTCCATCCTTCTGTTTACTATGAGAGCGACCTCATTCCTTCTCTTGGATTCGTGCCCACAAAAAAAGACATAATGGTCGCCGGAGTTAAATTCTCCCATTCCGGTCCACTTGAGCTCGCTGATACCCAAGATATCAATGTTCAATCTGTCCATTTCTCTCTTGACGACATCCAGTTTACCTTGCGTCATAGATCTTACATTCCATGTTGCTATGTGATATATCTCCTTGCAACATCGGACTTTCCGGTCGCTTCCCGACACATCCACAACTGAGCGTCCTTTTGGCTTTAGCCCAGCCGCTTCATTCGTCCTGGAGCTACTAGGAATCGCCCTTTGTTCATCCCCAGTAACATGTGGGACGCCTTCCAACCTGGGGGGCTCATCTTCCGGCGCCATATCATTAATGGTATTCTCTAACTATCGTTGATAAAGGACGATCAGATGACAGCAATAGGCAGAAAACGAAGCTCCCGAGCTCCTAGGCATTGCTATCTCCGCATCGACTATCCCATTTCTGACGACGAGCAGACAGCGAAACCTGTGCTTTCGATAAAGATGTGATAAGCAAACGCAAGAATGACTCCATGGAGCCTTCAAATGATGCCTTTACACCTGTGCATAAGCAATTGGAGCGAATAATTATGGTCCAGTTGTGCATGCTTTAGTTAAAGTCTCGGAGCAGGTTAGACAAAATTAAGTTGACGTATAAAATGAAAAACAGTACTGAAATATGACGATTTATTTAAAGAAAAAACAGTTTCGGTTTTTTATAGCGCCGATACAGCTTCATACAGCTTCAAGTTTATAATTCTATCCTCTACGGTCTGGGTTGCTGGAGCAAAATATCTGTGTGTTCCAGTCAAATAAATAAAAGTGCGACGAACTCCTAATTTAAATGCCATTTCGGTGTGCTAGCAAAAATCAAATTCCCGCAGCGTCCAATTTTGCGAGATCGCATCCTGACATTACTTCAACGACTCCTTGCATGAGATTGAAGGAACCGCTTTTAGGAAGATTTGAAAGCCATTCAAGTTGTAGCGTGGATTGGCGCGCTCTTATTTCGGGCCGACATTTGAACTATTTGTCGCTAATGGGCGAAAGCAGGGCAAAATCCGGCATGGAGCAAAATATAACAATGTGCCAGAGAGCATTCTCCAACATTTAAAAGCGCTCCTTTTTAACCCTTGACATCTTTTTTGCTACTATATGCTCTGTGTGCACTGTATGCCCACTCCTGCCTAAAGCCTGAGACCAAGGCTGGCAGTATATTGCGGACTACATTTATAGGCGGCCCAGCTCATCTTTATTACAACGGAGTTCAAAGCAAATGAAATGGATTTCTTGCCTGCAGAGAAAATAACACTGCAAATTGAGAACCAATTCCTGCATGACGATGGATCGAAAAGGTGGGAGATTTCTACATGGAATATTTTTAAGTTTAGTGTAAATCGAGACACTAAGCACTGCGGCTCAATACCGTATTCATACGAAAGAAATATTTATAGCTGACATCACAAGGAAATAAATATTTCCACAGTAAGCTGGGAACAGGTGGAAACGCATGCCACAGAAAGTCTTAAGGCCCAATAAAGAAAACGAATTTTTAATTCTTTCCTTCAAAGAACCGTCTTAATTTACCGCTCTCAAAGACGTTAGGGACGTACACAAGGTAATCGCTGATTGGAATGTGGCTCGACAAATACAGAAATAAATCACCGTAGAGGGTAAATAGAATAGGTGCTACCAAGGATACTGGGCTCTCAAGGAGGCCAGCATCGAAACTGTTTAGTAAATTGACGGCATATGCGGAGCACATAAATGCATGAAAATTTTCTTCAGAGCCTAATCGACGTACTGTTGAACAAAGCTTTTTTCAGCCTGACCTATAATCGCGTCCAAAACCTGGTCTTCGGATACTGCAAAGTTCACTCATTTGCATGTAGGTTCAACAAGGAAGTTGCAAAGGTTTAACAGCCGTGACAGAAAAGATTAAGGAAACGTAAAAAAAAAAAAAAAGAACAGCGTTAAATATACTTGAACAGGGAAGCCACCATAAAATCCTGGTTATAGTACTTCAGAGTTTCCCGCTGGTAGGCTCATATTTATTCTGCCGAAGAGAACTTCTCCTACGTTCGCTGTAGCACTGGGTAATATCTTACTTTTTAAATAGTCGCTTATTTCGCCCCAAGCCCTGTTACTTCTTGCTTGAAGAGTTGAAGTTAAACAAAAGATTGCGCGCTTTTTAATTACCATCAAGTTTCTTGTTGTTAAGCCTCTGCTAGACATTCATGCTGATTGTGCCTGATGCCGCGATAGCACCGAATAACCATTTTATTTCTATGCAGATTTGGTGAATAATTCTGGTCCTCTTTTTTTCCGCTCTCTCGCATATGTTTCAAATGTGAACTCTGGTGACGCCACTGGAATAACTGCGGTATAGATTAATTTATTTTGTGCGGCTCTTGAAGACGCTGAAGACGTATTTATTTTAGAAGTGATTTTTGTACGTAAATGTTTGATGCAATCTGCCGGCATAGGTGTGCGCACTGTCCCATCTACAATAGTATTTGCGTTGCTCTTAGCAAGAACACATGAAGTGATTTGCGGATGGAGTGTGATCCCACGGCCCATTATGCATACAGAGTACCATTTATAAGTAGTTGTGATGCAATGTATTCTCTGCTTTGCATACCACACTGTTCGTCGAGACCATTTGGACAGTCGTGCACGCCATCACACAGAAGCGCTGCTGGAATACAGGTAACTCCATCACGGCAGTTGAAATGATCCCTAGGGCAATCAAAGGGCGTGATGGGTTTAGTTGGAGCCGGTGGCTCGGTCGTAGTGGCTGGCGTGGTAGTTCTTTCTGCAAGAATAACAGATTAGATCTGAACACCACCTTTACTTGAATGTAGACATATGTAAACCAAATTGGAATCTATAAAATAATGCTGATTGCTTTCCGGTACTCTCAGCACAAAGGTTTCAATTTTTAAGTATGGGAACGTCAACGCAATGTGGACTTGGCACAAAAAGACATGCGACCGGTCACTAAAGAACAGTTAATTGCAGTTATATATGCTTGTAAAATAAGTGGTTAAGGATTGTAATCGTTTTTGTAGCGCATATTTTTTCATTTCAAGTCTCTTTAGGAGAGCTGTTCGTCGCTGACATAAAATTTGCTTTCAATCGTAGTCTCCACATCTACCTCAAACAGCACGAGTACTGCTGACAGTAACCAAATTATTCTTGTAAAAGCTTGTAAAGTAAGTGGTTAAGGATTGTAATCGTTTTTGGAGCGCATATTTCCTATTTCAAGTCTCTTTACGAGAGCTGTTCGTCGCTGACATAAAATTTGCTTTTAGTCGTAGTCTCCACATCTACCTGAAAACGGCCCGAGTACTGCTGACAGTAATCAAATTATTTTTATACAAGCTTGGTTTGCTTTTGTACTCGTCCGATCTAAACAAAAATGATTCTAACATGGGCCAGAGACTAAGTTACAATATTGGCTAGAAGTTCAATAATTTGGTGACATCATTAGACTAACGGTCTTGTACGTGAGTCCACTATTGACAGCATGGCTCCACGTTTACACTACACCAGTGACATGCGATAATCAGAGCTTCCTCCAATTTAACGAGGTCGCACTCCTCGTTAGCATAGCAGGTAGTAAGTTCCCCAAATGGTGCATTTCAATGTCTAATCCTAAGTTCCGGACGAGGTTTCCTGACATGCCTTCAAATTATATATTACGATACAATACAATATAATAATTTGAAATCACAATTTTCTTCGATATGAACGCCCATTGCACAGCTCGCGGCTGTTATTGCTTACTGCGTTTATAAAGATGCGAGCACCAGTGGCTGTAATTACATGGCGAAATTCCAAAACACCGGCTCGCTATGATGCAACGTCTCTGCGTACGAACAGGTATTGCAAGTTTATCGGGCGCTCTTGGAGATCAAGCATCATTTCAGTTTTTCTTCTTGAAACACCGAGAAGTCGTCACAAAGAACTTCAGAAGAAACTTTTCATGGCTGTAACTTATTTATATGTGTCGTACGCGAAACTTATTGTTTCGAAAGGGATGTGAGTGATGTACCGTAAATGCGTAAAGCAAAACTTTTTCTGCTCTTGCCATGCCTGAGAGGAGTAACATAATTTCCCCTCATGTCTATCATTGTATTACAATACTAAAAAATCAACTGGTCAAATAACGGACACAGGACCTGCCGGTTAACTCAACTAAGATTGATCAATTTTTATTATGAAAGCGGTATATGTTTTGATGGGAAATCGGGATCCACAAAACGCGCAACGCACAAGCTTGAACTGTGTACCTTAGATGTAGTTTCCACAAACCATGAACTGTGTACCTTAGATGTAGTTTCCACAAACCATGAACTGTGTACCTTAGATGTAGTTTCCACAAACCATTTCGATCATCGTAGGCATTAAACGCACAACGGAATGCAAGGTAGTTTATTCTTGACAACGTAACACACAGCAGCGTGCTATACGTGCTGCCACAATGCCATGATACATGGACTGCAGTATGAAGTCATATAGTGGTAGAGAGGGTGGTGTTCTTGGGTAACCAGGTTCCGGAAGTACGGTAGATGAGGAGACCAGTTTTCCTTTCACACTATATAATAATTGCTTACTTATTATATAAAACTGAGTTTAAAATGTCCTCGAAATGCTTTGTTCATAATGTCATTGCACGGTATCGAGCGCGAGCGCGCCATGCCCTTTATCCATAAAAAAGGAAATCCTGTTGGCTCCAATATTGAGTTGAAAGTTTCTTTTCGAATCAAAAAACAACGTACAAGAATATATGATATGATATATGATCGCTTGACTTTTCATTGCAGTACAGTGAAATGTCTCCACCTGGCATTTTCTATCCTTAGGCCACACACGCTCTTATAACATCCATGGGCTTTATTGGTCCTAAAAGGTGGACTCTGTTCCCCCCTTCCGTAATTCTGTGGGTTTAATCGCATGCACTGGGGAGCAGTGGAATATTGATGTTATGTTAAAGTACGCCACTAAAGAGGTGCGTGCGAAGTGAGATACCTTCACTAGGCGTTGCTGAAGTCCCCTCAGTTGTGTGCTGCGCTGGCAGAGATGATGGCGGAGAAGCTAGGCTTGTATTTGCTGCGAAAATGTGGGTTACGAAGGAGCATAAGAGCAAAAGAAAATAATGATCGCTGTTTATGCGGGAAGGTTTAAAGATGTTAGTGTGCTCACGTGCTCGTAGGTCAGCCATTCACTGCACGATAAGGAGTGCCGATTATCAAGATGTTAGCTCTGACTTAAGGGTACGACGGTAACTAGGGATCCTCAAGACGAACTTTTGCCTGCCCAACATCAGCGAGGATGGCCATCATTTAGAAAGCGTTTTTTGCTCTACAAAAATGCCTGCGAGACAATTTGTTTCAGCTCGAACAGCGATTTTGTCAAGGCTTACAGCCATAAAATTTAGCCATGTTTATGATTGCACTTCATTTTTTCTAAACGATTATTGTTGAGCCACCTTGTGGGTTCTTTCAGAAGACGGTAGCACAATTGTGCTCATATGTTTTATCCTGCATACCAAACCTGCCCTAATATATTGGCCCGTAGATTACATTTGCACTCATGCTGGCGCAATGCCACCTTGCGTTTACATAATGAACCAACAATAACCAGACCCACATTTCGTCCTGTACTCAGCCTGGTAGGCTGATAAAAATGTTAGATGTTTCCGACTTTAGTGAGCATAGGATTGGACTATGTTGCTAATCAAACCAGTCAAAGCGACATA
Source organism: Amblyomma maculatum (assembly GCF_055883805.1). Lineage (NCBI taxonomy): Eukaryota > Metazoa > Arthropoda > Arachnida > Ixodida > Ixodidae > Amblyomma > Amblyomma maculatum. The sequence goes on from NC_139347.1 coordinate 161,267,224, forward strand.
ATCTACATTCAATGCTATTTGTTCGGCGGTGTTCAAGCCAGTGCTGTGAAGAATGGTCAGTGGTGTTCCAGAAATATACTCCACAAACACAACTTATGACAGCCGATATAGTTGAAGTAAACGCGTTGATATGGTACTTTTGAGGCTATGATTCGGGAATAGACCGACTATGGCAACGTGTTCATATACCCATGAATAATCAAATGGGAATGATTTGGAGCATTAAACCGTTAGTAGTGATAGACAGGCAGCCATATGTCTATCATAATTGTCTGTTTTTGATAGCGTAAATGATGAAGTATGAAAAAGACGTACAGTTTGAAATGAATAATTTAAAATGACTATTTTTTATAACGTTAATTTAACAACTAACAGCAGCATGCTCTGCAAGCAGGGTGTACATACCTGGTTTTGGCGTCATTGTCACAGGTGTAGGGTCAGTGCACTTCCCCTGGTGTACGTTAACCTCATCAATGACTATATCACATGCAGTTTTGCCGCTGCTCCCCGTGACAATGATCTGCGTGGTTGTAAGATAGGCAACAGATTTAGGAAGACGATTACAACTTTGTCCACTATAAATTATATCTGAAAATATTCTCGTGGCAATATATTACTGTTCACTACTGCGGCATGGTAGAATGTGGTGCCGAATATGGTTTAATAATTTTATTTACCTGAAGTTACCTTGGCTGAAGCCTTTGAGCATGTTTTCTGCCACGCAAAGTGAATCGTTTCTAATCAACTGTTTCCTAATCTTAACCAGCCTATCTATTTAGCACATACCTGATAAAAAAAAACTAAACATGATGCACACAAAAGAATGCCTCATAATGAGTAGCGGAAAAGGATTAACGTTGAAGACTATGCTGCAAAGAATAAATATAAGCTTAACACATTGATAAATAATGCATTTGTCTTGCAGTCTTGCTTTGTTTTAAATACACCAATAGTTTAGACGTCTACAAATAGCGAAAATTCTGTACAGAATGAACGGTCGGAAAAGCTGAGACAAGCAAGTGGACAAACCTACACCTTTTGATAAATTAGTCAGTTACATGAAAATAGAAAACAAAAACAAAGCATAAATGCAATTGAGAAAGAAATGAAAATTTGCTCTGATACTTTCAAATCCAAAATTTTGGCATATTTGTATTGTCACATGGGATTAGGGACATCTGAAAGCCTCGCTATTCATGAAAAACTGACCCGCAGAAATATTATTAGCATCGCCTGTTAAAGCGACAGAGGATAGAGCTATTGCAATGAACTGGATGCTTGCGCTAGTTTGTAATCATGAAATACCCCGTCGCAACAACAATACTGGGTACGAGCATTGCGTTTTTTTCTCACTTACCTGGCTATAAAACTGCATATGAAGGCAGCCGAAATTTATCAAATCCAGTAAAAGCATTTCGCCAGTCGGATGTAGTTGTTCTATACTCTTTCGTATATCTTAAAGCCATAAAATGATTATACATATTATTTATTGCTGCTCTATGTCTAAAATGTCGCACAAAATAAGCATTTTTCAGTGCTTTCCTTCATTGCACTGATCCGACTTCCGGCATATATACGCGTACGTTATAAAGAAATCCTTATAACACACCCGTGTCTGACCATAACAATGGTCCCGGTTCTGGCAGTCTTCATGTCACAGGTGTCATAAAAAGGTTCTCCTGTATCTCCTGAGTTCCTGGGTCGAACTGTTTCTTTTTGTGGCACTGCAGATAACGAACAGCTATCCATTCCAAAGCTCAATTTTCTCCCCAGCTATGGAAATCAAACGTTGAACACCAGCCGCTTTAGCCTATTTAGCAAAGCGCCTATTATAAAATTTGGAGGATTTGGGCGGGGCTTGCATCAACGACAAGTGACTGCTTTTTTTTTGTACTTTCTATAAATTAGCTGTTGGCCACAAAATTATTACACAAATAATTTTCCTTGACTAGCAAGATTTATTGGACTACTACACAGAGCATCTTAAATTTGTCTCGAAATACTGAAGCCACCAAACGTAACGGAAGACACTAATTGAATTTGAAATGAAAGACAGCGAACATTTTCTGCAGTGTTATTGTTGTTTCGTTGTTGTTTCGGCTGCTCTAACTGCGCAATTAGAGCAGCCGATGAACAGTTCGGCAAGTGTGAAATGCAGTTAGAGCAGCGAATGTGTGCATAGATGGTGACTGCTCGAATGGCATATGTAGTCTTTTAGGTGACTGTGAGCATAGTGGGGCAGATTTCGGCAAGTGTGCAAGCCCTCGATTTCAACCAATGTAGATGCTCGCCCCGAGAGAACAAAAAACATGATTTGCCGGTGTGTCAGTTGTTACGCCACAAGTAGCTGAAACGAACGAGGCAGTATAGCTCGGTCGATTTCTATTTCTTTCACAACTTTGAAATTGCGAGACCTGGTAGGCTTCGTTATATAGAACGCATTTAGCACCATCCTTTTCTCATGGGTGCTAAGCTGCATTAAAATGATAGGAGGTTGCAGATACCGATGCGTACATTTGGATTGCATTCTGCAGAATTTTAAAATTGTTACGGGATCATTGCTCGCAATACGTTTAGCGCTTTTATCTGCAGCCGCCGAAATTTTTCTCCTGTTGATTGCGGCTGTAGAAGATTCAGGATTTCATACACCACTGTTGCCCATCGGAACCAGTTTTTGGATCCCTTTAGGAGTGTTTGCTGAACATAAATGTAAACACGTATGAGGTATTCAAAGAGTTGAGCTGATTTAAGTTGTTGTATGCTACTGGTGGCTTAGCCTTACTTATTCTGCTGGTAACTGCTCTACCGTAGCATCACTTATGTGTTAAAAGAAGTCCTAATATTTGAGAAACCTGCCTCACTATGCTAACAGTCACCTATAAGAGTACATATTCCACTCCAGCAGTCACCATCTATGCACACATTCACTCATAGTATAACATAGTCCACTCCAGAAGCGGTATTGAAAGAACTTTTTGTGCTGTGCGCATATTGATGTTTGTGGTTTGAGTTTACTTTTTTTTTTTCAAGAAGAATTCAATGGAACGATTTGGAAGTGATATGAACGATAAAATCTCCCATTTTGCAGATTTATTAAAGCGTAAGTTTACTCGGGGTGAAACTTCGAATTTCGCCTCACTGGGTCTGAATTACTTTGGGTGGAGATGGAAAATATGCTTCCTTCCCGGACGTCCAACTACTCCGAACAGTGTAGAAAATATCGTGTAATCCAAACTTCATGTTGAAGAAACAAAAGAAGTAAATGGTATATAAAAAAAAACTAAAGGCCACATTCTCGGGTTGGCATACGAACCTTATTGTAAGGGAAGGAAGGAAAGTGCAGGCGAAAAAAGAAGGATAAACAAGGGCCGTAGAACGAAGATGGAGACTAATTCAGACCACCTGACAATCTTTAATGTGCAATGACAGCTTACAGACGCCCTGCGTTTCTCCTCCACCGAGACGCGGCGACCGCGGTCAAACTACGGTGGAGGAGAAACGCAACAGGCGCTATCGCGTTTACTGTTAAGGCGGAGCTCGGGTCCCCTTACAGTTCAAGCGTTCAAATCGTGTCCAACTTTGATAAACCTGGCAAAATAAAACTTAACAGACCTTTCATTTGCATAACTAGGATTGTAGCCTTGCCTAAACCCAAACACGTCCTTTAAAGTTCGGGTAGCCATTATACTCTAGAGGAATTTTACTCATTTTCCATTTGATTACTCACGGAAAATCGTGAAGGAAGGTCAGTACGTTCAACTGACGCCGAACTCCACCCAGTGTGATCTGGTGCAGACAATTTCGTCGACGTGCCAACTGGCTCTCCGGAAGCGTCCACAAATGCGACACTCAGTGATGCGTTTGCTGGGAAAGAGAAATATGAAGAGACCATATAACGGTGGTTGGTTGCACAGTTGAAATGTATTGCGGCAATAAATAGCACACAAAAACGTACGCTAGGTGTGGCGTTGAGCATTGTGCAGCGCGTGACTACAATCACTCGAATGCTCTTTTAAGATGAACAGATATAGTCCTTGTGGTATTTTTCCTTCCCTAAGTTAGCAGAAACTGCAACCTGAGCAAAAGCGGTGTTCTAAAAGAGAAGGCAGATAAGAATGACCAAAATTCTCGCTTTATACTTATTGCAACGTGTTGCAGAAAAAGAGACTGTTGGCTTGCTATGATAGTAGCATGCTGCATAAATTGTGTTGCACGCAGGGTAAACTGGTAAATTGTACGATGACCAACTGTTTCTGTCTACGGATTTAAGTCCGGTAGTGTATTACGGGTGACATCACGTTCCAATAGATATGGTGACATCTCTAGGCTAACAATAAGCATTTTTCGTGACAGTGAAAAGGCTGCCCCTGCCCTGTAGCCCATATTAGTTAGGGTGTGGACCTTTTATAATGGCATGAAGCATATCTTTCTTAGCAAAGTGTGGCATAGACACGATGCCATTGTTCTGACCGCACTGAGCTTTATCCGCTCTTTGGCCTTATATTTCTTAGGTAGGATTCTTTGTTCTTGCTACGGTCTGCCTGCATAGTAGCTAGGTTAAAGGGAGAATAAAGACATCTACAACATGTGTGGTATGCTCGGAATTATTGAAAGTGTTTCTTACCCTTACTTTGTGAACGAGTTTTCATTATAGAACTCATTCACAATAATACATCTCCTGTATTAATCAAAATTTTTTTCACGATTCTTGAAGGCTCCAAATCCATCAAGAAGTTCTGAAAACGTCACCTAGTTACAAATGTCATAGTTCCTGACGGGCTATGATTACAGATGACCATCACCTGCAGCAATCATTTCTTTGATCATCTAATACGACATTGCTTGGACACACGTTATGGTTTGTAGCCTTCTTTATAGTAGAAAATGCACTAGATATCTACGTCCACATTCGGCTGAATTTCACCGCCGCTACGAGAATGCTTTCACCTTACGATGTCTCAAAGGTTTGTCGGTTCGAGATGAGGACGATATTATCTTTACGGCAGGGTCCTAAAAAGTACTGAGCCTGGCGTATCACGAAAATAGCGAAAAGGAAAAATAGATTATGCATCTATTTACCACATGACAGATATTCTGTCCATGGCAGGACCAGTGTGAGACCAAAGGACCGATATTCTGTTAATAGAAGACCACTGTGAGATCAGAGGTCAAAATTCATGATGAATTTATTGCAGAATGGTCGACTTCCGGCCTCACTGATTTTTTTTAAATGCGTTCAACATTTTGGTCTACGACACGTTTTGCAAGCATCTCATTCAGAATTCTTCTTAAAGATAAACATACTTCCATATCAGCTTTTCTCTAATACTTATTGACTGATATATGAATGCTTGATTTTCCGGGTAAGAAATTCCACAAGGTTTGTGTTTAGCTAGGTAAACAAAGAAAAAAAAAACATTTGGAAGTGGAATGAGATCACTCTTCTTTAGCACCGGTTTATTTGATACTTTCTCAAAACCACATCCTCCATGATACTTCTCTATCGTAAGGACATGTGTTGCGCATTCTACTGTAAATAAACCGTTTCAAATTTTCGTTCCCATCAAAAATTAATATTTGTCTGCCAAAGAGAGATATTCACGCTTTCAGAAAGACTGATATTCCTGCTCAAAATTTCAGTGAGTAATTATTTGCTTCCTTGAGAAATATTTTGTACAAATGCTTTAATGACTCGAAATCGCAACACAACTCAGTGACGAAACGCGAACGCACCCGGAGAATTGTTCAAATAATAATTACTTCTAATGCGCGTATTTTGCTTGAAAAATAGAAAAAATACTCATGCAGGGAAATGGTGGAAGATTTGCTGTGCCGCAGACAGTTTTTCGCCATATTGTTAAATGCGTTTGCAATATGGCTCAAAAATTACTATCTGCCACATATACGTTACGAAATGCAGTTGTAGGACACTGCTCGAATGTGAAGAATACTAACAGAATAAACTCCTTCTTGTCTTTCTAGGTAGGTCTGTACAGAGCATGTTAATTGAATGAAGTAAACATAAAAATAAAATAATATTGCCTGCCGTTGCAGCGATCGATATTATCCGCACACGACGGAGTCTGTTTCTCACCCCTTGTTTTCAGAAATTTGTAGGGCAACGCATAACTTACACTCTTTTTGTATATGATAATACAGCTTGAAGCAAGCCAGGGGACCATAGGGGAGGATCTCGCTCTGTAGACTTGCAAGTCGGTACTCAGACAGGTCTTCAGCGTCCAGAAGCAAGTAATGTCCTATGAAACGAAAAAGAAAATTTACCAGCAAACTTGCGAACACAGTTAAGCGGCGCTGCACTAGTTACGTGTGAGGCAAATACAAAATATATTTTTTTAATTATACAGGCGATGACTGCGCGAACTTCAGAACTAGAGATGCGATAGGTAATATATCCTTGTGGGTTATTAGCAATAAACACCTTTACTAAATGGTTATGGGGGGATATTACTCGCCAAATGTTGTCCAAGCCTATAAAAAACAGAATTGTTTACGTTCAGCTCCGAGTGACTCTTTTGCTTATATGCAACGTCGTAGGTAATAAATTGCAATCTTCTTGCTGCCATAGTTACTTCTTTGTAGGTTGTCGTTGTCGGTTGTCCGTTGTCGTAGTTGTAGGTTGTCGTATTTTTACTTTAAACTGCATGTGAATAGCACGATCTAAGTTATTTTTTACTCTAAAAGTTGTCGCAAGCTCTCCTGGCAGTGTTTTATCTCTTTTTGCCCCTTACGCTCTCTTTTCAAAGCAGAAAGAAATCTTTCTTGATTGTAAAGCATTGTAGCGAACAGTGTAATAGCGGCGTTGTTGAACTCCAAGATTTCAATTTGACTGGAGGCAAGGACGTGTACTCTTTGTTTTCATCAAGAGAAAACGTTATCAGAAACGCCAACGTTGGCCGGAAACTAGATTGGCAGCTTTATTTTCAAGCCTTACTGTCTGTTTTTTTGCCGTGATGATATACCTATGGTTGAAAGCATAAATCCTAGTTCTCTCGGTTTTTGTGTTTTGTTGTCCTGTTTTCATTATTTCGCTGATTATTCTTCATTACCTCCACACCATGAGCCTCAAGCCCGAATGCTCGGGAAGATGCGAACAAATTTGTCAGTGTTATTGTTTAGTCCAAATGTTAGTTACGCTTCTTCCTGTGACAAATGACCTCTCTACAAGTTGTCTCTATGCCCTGTTTTGAGGGTGCCTGATAGCGCTTCTCTTTCCTCTAAACTCCTCAGCACATGCTCCCCTCCCTGAATATGCTTAGATTAATTGCAAAACTAGACGAATAGCTCTTCCTGGTACTCCAAATTATGGACGCTGTGAAACTCGGATTTCAAAGTCAGGTAATTTTCTGTCTCAACAAATGGTTAACGAAAAGAGCTACGAGCCTCTTCTGCAACGTGATATTAGGGATATGCACCTAAATCAAGATAACGTCACACCATGAAATTTTCCGTGTGCTTGCTTTTTGCTTCTCTCCATTAGCAAAACAAAACAGCGATTGAAGGACAAGTAATCTAACAAAAGAACAAGATGTTCATCACAAGAACAGAACAAAGTTCAGTAGGCAATCAAGAGTCATTCCGAGTTGAGATGCCAAGAATATTCATATACATGGCACGTGCCACATAACGAATAAAGAAAATTACTGGGCGTGTCAGATGTACACCCTATTGGTATCTGTCACTGGAAGAAAAACACGCTGTTAATCTACATGGTACATGCTCCTTATGTTTTATTCACCGAAGGATATCCACAGGTACCAGTAAAATATGCGACCACCTACGTAGTAATTAATCGACACAAAGTATCCTGAACGGCACTAGCATATGGCTGCAGGTTCTAAAGTCGCGGGTTCAATTCCAGTTGCAGCGGCTGAAAATTAGTAGAAGCTAAATACAAAAACACCTGAGTGCAGTGGGATACCAGCGTGTGTTTAAAAACCCAGGCGGTTGAAAGCAATTCAGTGCCTTCCACTACAATATTCATCACAACACAAGTGGTGCTTTTGAGCAAAAGACTCAATATACAGTAAGTCAGTGCAGACAGACTAGGGATACAGGCGCAGTGCGCAGAAAAAACAAAACAAAACAGCCAAACGTTTCTTTTTTAGGGAAGCCGCCGTTCCTGCCTCAATATGTAGTTGACATACAATGGACTCCTGAAAAAGGATCTTTGATCACAGCTCAATAAGTTAGAAGTGGGCTAACATAAGCCCAGTTCGTATGTCCAGAAGGTCGCTAGCTGCTTGCAGCGTTTCCTGTTGTGATGCCGTATAAGTGCTGTGACAGAAGCCGCAGTGGAAGACTCCAGAAGACCTAAAAGAGGAATACTACGTGCACTGATACGTAATGCACAGTGTAACGATGTTTTTAATTATACAACCTTAAAACTGTGGTTAAAACGGCACGAAATACACCCTTTCTACATTGGTTTCTGAAGCGTTTTGAATAAGTGCTAAATTGGTTGCATTGCAGTCTTGAGCTGCTGTGCGGCAAGACTGCAATGCGGAACCTAAATCATTGAACGTGCACAGCGGGCAAGCCACAACTATGACTCTTCAAGAAAAACTAGCGCTGTCTTACTTTCGTCGGCTCCCGGAGTACGGTCCTTGTTGGTACCGGCTGTCTGCGAAACGGTGTGGCCCTGGCTCCGGTACCACTGCGCGTAGCTCAGGTTCTTGTTGTTGTACCAGTTACACATATCCTCTTCAAAGGAGCAGCTGCCAGCGGGAGGGCAGGATGCGTCACTTAAGCTGATGTCGTCCACAGCTACTGCAGTGCCAGGCTCACCAGACGTTATCCCCTCAAACACCATCTGTGCAATCGAAGAGAAGATTTAAAACGGCAGTTGGGATAGGACAAAAAGAACTACCAGATCAGATTGTATATTGGGTTCCTAAACCACTTGATGATGCAAAAATAAGGCTAGCACCTAAATTATGCAGCTTTAAGAGAATCATACATGCACCTGTTGTGTAATATCATTCGGTTTTTATGATGTCCTTACCGTAATAACGTGCTGATATCAATGAATCGAAAAGAGAATTTTCAGGCTGGCATGAAGTGTTCGCACTTCGTATGAATTCTCCAGGCTTTCAAGAATTAACAAAATCAGAAATAGTTTCAAGCTTATAATATTTAATGACTACAAAATTGTGGGAAGCACTCGTGACCTCCAAGTCTGAACTTCTATTTGCTCAAACTGCCGGCGAGACCTATTATAACTTGTTTAATGCACTTCATAAAATTTGCGAAACTTCAATATTTACAGGAAGAGAGCCACGCAGTTTTCTTATCAAAATATTTTTAAATATTTCTACCCTTTAAGATGGCGAAACATGCTATTTTCACTGTTAAATGTTCATTTACATTACTGAAGACATGACGCCGAGCGCGAGACGAATGAGCCCCGTCTTGGAATGCATAAACATTTTCTTATTTAAAGGACTTTGAGATTGTTGTGTGACATATCGCTATTTTGTATTCCGGTAGATAACATGGACGGATTCTTTCAAATCACGCAGTCGTAGTTCCTGGACGCCTTCTTTATTCGAGAATTATAAAATAGCATTAGACCTCCGAGCTTCTTTCCTCAGCATAGACCATTATGTTAAAATGAAGAGTGTGTCGTCATGAGCAGATTCCCTCCTCCACGTGGGCTCTAATGCTGCTGACACACTGCGCAAAGAGTGTTCAACACTGTCACTCTAATATTGCTGTACTTACAGTCCACTGACTTCTAATGAGTGTTTGTTGAAAGAGCGCTCATGCGGAGTTCAGTGGCGCTTTACTCGCTCCGTACCCGCCAAGAATACGAAATCCGGAATAAAAAGAATGGCAAGAGCGGCCCTAGCGATGCAAGGACGCCGCGGCAACGGCGACATATTCTGAAACATATTATCCAGGGAACTATGTTGGACGATCCCACTGACCATTCAATAAATTTGTATACCTGTCGCCGAGATGCTGTATATTCACAGATATTTTAGTAGTAATTCTAGAGCAGCGGCGCCGGAGGACTGCAAGTTACGCAGGTTGATTCCAGTACAAAAGGTACCCCATCTTAAGGCAACAGTTATCCTCCAATATAACTTACTAGAGAGTGTGGATGCTTGGGCAAGTTGGTGACGGTTTGATCCAAGAAAACGGTTTAGCGCTATGTGGCAAGATAACTTACTAGAATTTTACAAAGGTATTGGAAAAAATTGTTTACTAACATCTCATAAAGTTTCTGATATAAGTAAATTTTTCATCCTAATCAACATGGTTTCCGGAAAGTTACATCATGTGACTCCCAACTAACCCTATACACCAATGCGATCTGTTCTGCATTATACCATGGCATATCAGTGCATTCATTATTTCTAGACCTTGAAAAAGCGTTTGGCAATGTTCCCCACTCGTGGCGTTTCTAAAATCTGTCATGTCTAAATATTAATCGCCTCACTCTTCGTTGCATCCAATGCTTTCATTCTAACGGTCGAAATTAGTATATGCTGATAGGCACTGCATTGATGCGAAACCCATTAATTCTGGTGTGCCACAAGGTACAGCACTAAGCCCTTTGATTTTTCTGATTAAGAATAATGACCGGCAGGCTCATACCACCTCTAACACTCGTATATTGGCCAGCCACTACGTTATATATTGAGCTGTCAATAGCCACAACGACACCGTTATATTACAGCTAGACGTAAACTGCATTGAATCACAGTGCAACGAATGGTTGATGTCTCTAAATGTTAAAAAACCTCTCTAACTACATTTCACCGCAAGCGGTCATATCCCTCGACAAAATACTGTTGTACTTTTGTGAATCTGAGCAACCCCCGATTATAAGCACCGGCCTCTTGTTTTCGCAAAATTAAAATGTTTTTGAAAAATTTGTTTTTATTCTGACTGAACACCCTCTTTTTTGCGAGGGTGTGGTCACATATCCAAAATTGTCAAGTGCATTTCCTCTCTCTCTCGTCTAGCGGGATTTTTGGAAGTCGCGAGGTAACGCGGCGTTCTCCGGCTACATTTGTTGCTACGTTCAGATAGTGCCTCACGGATAGGGCCACAAAGCTTCAAAAAATAACTAGCCAAAAGCAACCCTATAAACCTATCAGCGTGTTGTAACATGGTCCTGGTGTCGGCAGAGTTCAGAAGGTTCCACGGGCATCGGGTGTGAGCGTTGCTTTTCCCGGCGTCAGTTGTCTTGCAGCCATAACGAAAGTTGGAATGAGTTTGTAGAGATCTGCCAAAAGCTTGAAGTTCTAGCGAACAGTAGTCCCGTTTCTTGAAGATGTTTACAAAATTTGTTCGCCAAATAAAATATTTCTTCGCCGACACGTTGAGACATCGCTATGGAAAGAAGGGAGAGGGTGGGTCATTTTATACTTTTCAAATGCAAGAATTCTCCTCCCCCCTCCCCCTCACTTCCTTTCATTGGGTGTCACGACTATGAAAAAAATGTGTGCTTAGAATGGAGTAAATATGCTGTATCTCCTGTTCTGAAATTTCCGCTGTCACCTCTTAAAAATATTGTGGTGGAACTATTTTCCTCTACCTTGGCTGGTCCCCCCTACCTTCTACCATTACCAGTGATGCCAATCGTACGCATGTTCGGATGTGTAGACATAATTGCATGTTTAAGCATAAGAAACCGATTCCTATGACCAAGCGTGCAATTAGTATCCCCGACTATACAGCTGCTGAATTATTTAACACTCGTTCATTCTAAACTGTAAAATGCATGCGCAATTGGGGCCCTCACCAGGCAGATCTTTCTCTCACCATTGTATCTGTTCAAAATTGCGCGCCAAGATTCCTACACTCCAATTAGTCTTTTTATTTAATCATAACAAACTTGAAATGAGAATCTAAACGTTCTTAAATAATTTCAAGCCGCAAAAGTTTACAGACTGTCTTTCTCATCTATTTTTATCGATAAGCTATGGGAAGCTTGTAATCACAACTCAGCAAAATTCTGACCAAATTTAAACATTTCAGTCATGTAATGGGGTATTTAAACAAATGCTCGCTAAATACAGGCATACAATCAATTTTTGAGCATTCGCTTTTCATTACACTGTTCAAGTGTTTTAAACGTTCTTCAAAATAGCACCACTGAATTTGAATGCCATCAGGCCTACTCCCAACAAGCCTGACCATCACAGGGATCGCGTTCACTGTAACCAAATTCAGCAGTAACGAGTTTCGCCCAGACTTTGAGTGGTGTTGCGACTCGAAAAGAGATCTTTTCGGCCGCTGAAGGACTTTCAAAAAAGGCGTAAATGATTACGAAATTAACGTTCGCAGCTACCGTTGGTTGGTCGCTTCCGATTTCTGCCATCTGCAACAAAAATGTGAGAATGCAGGAAGCTAACCACGTGCCTGCAGAACGTTTCAGTTGCAGTGCCCGCTGCAAACGCACAGACTTCTTACTGCAGGAATTGGAAAGCAAACTGAACAGATTATGCACGCAACGGGACTAGCTAGGCATACAACGTGACTTGCATTCTAAGAAAACTACCCGGTTGTAGTCACCGTCCGTAGGCCCCTAGGTCCACATTCAAAGCTGCCCCTTTGTCATGCCACCAAGCTGTTCCTTCAGCTCAAGAGTAGCGGTTACATGCAATGTAACCGACTGACACTGTGGTCCGTCGCTGCACGCTTGCTAAGCGATTTTAACCCTTTTGAAACGCTGTGCACACTTTCTGCTAATATGCTGCACCTTGAATTATTATCTTTGTTTCCAGGGGTACGGAAGTCTGCAGATGGCACATAAGGTGCTTTTTAAACCATACAGCGGACACAGAAAAAGACATCCGCTGTTTTCTACGGTTATATTTAATTATTTTTATTGCGTAAATACTCTAGGTTTCGAGTCTTCAGCGGGGCGCGGCCGCACCCACGTGACGCTGTGACGTCACAGCCCACATGACGCTAGGGTGAGATCTGGGCTACCAACTAGAGCGGTCGGCGTAGCGCGGTCGCAGCCACGGCGCAGCACGTGACGTCACATCCCACGGACACAAAAGCGAGAGATGGGCTGGCAGGAGCTGCAAACCTAGGTCTCCCGTTTCACATAGAACGGTTATATCAGAATTAGCCTGCTAGGACCCTGGCATTCGCGTTACCCCTATAGGCCACTAAGGCACGTTCATACGGCTTGGTTAAAGCGGAGCTTTATATGTATGCTGAGGAAGAAGAAAAAGAGAAGAAGAACGCTCGGTCACCCGCAGCTAATGCTTTCGCTCAAGATTTGGTTCAGTAGCGTTGAACCCTTATAATTTTTCTTTTGCAATACACGCGTTATCGGGAGCGATGAATGAAACACCAACTATTGTACTGTTCTTTCTGGTGTTTACTTGATTAGACACGACATCTTATATTGTGATTTCTAAGAAATGTTACCCTTGTATGAATTTCAAAAATTTAAGGCTCTGGTAAACTAACACATTTTCCTTCTTAAGCCCTGGATGCATGCATTATTTATGCAAAATTTTCTTCTCACAAGACCAAACGATGGCACCCGAAAGGGTTTATGGTACTTGCTCGTTCATTCAAAGTTAACCGCGTTATTATTCAAACGTTTGGGTTCGGAGGGCAGAGGAGGGGAGGGGGGGAGCTCACGGATGCTAGCTTGTCGGTGTCGACATCGTTAGGAAGTATGCGGCTTTTGAATGGCGGGGCCGAAGACTATGAGGCCGTGCTCAGTGTGCGTGCCTATTCGTTCTAAACAAGTTGTGTGGTTGATATCGTGCTTTGTCTGACGCGCACTTCCATGGTTTTAAATTATATTCTTATATCAGTTGTGCGCTCGTGTATCCATTTGACCCACTGTCATTATCAGGTGGCTCGACTGCGAATATAGTCAGCATCATTTCAAGTTTTAGAATAAGAGGGAGTAACACAAGATTACAAGTGCAAGACCCAGTATTTGAGCAACGTTTATTCAAATATGAGCAGATAAATCATCAGCTGGGCCAGAGTAGCAATTGATTATCAGTATCAGGTGAATCGCTGCAGATGAAGTTATGTGACGTCAGGAAGATAGTGAGAGACCGGAAAGCGTGGCGTGGTATGGTCCATAGGGTCACGAAGAGTCGGACGCGACTGAACGACTGAACTGAACTGAACCGAACTGATCAGGTGAATCAGTATCATTGGATGAACGCGTCACCGGAAGAAATAACAAGAAAACACAAATACATTCTAACTGCAAATGTTTTCTCATAGAAATTTTAGACGTTTAGTTCATGGCTCAATTCAAACTGATTCCAACTATTAGTACCTTGTTAGTGTCAACTTACTTGCTTATTTGCTTACCCGGGAACATAGTGAAGTGTAGACGGTTAAAAGTCTTTATAAAGTGATGTGAAAGATAAATCTTACTCACGGTAGCATCCCCTTCGTAGGGGGCTATGTCGACTGAAGCCGAGTACCAGCGATTTGTGTTCGTATCCATCGCTGTGCCAAACCATAGAGATGTTTCCTGGCCTTGATCGTGCACCCAAGTGACGTTCAGCGTTTCCGTTGCTCTACCCGCGATGAAAAACCAGAATCGTAGGCAGCCTGGCTGCGATGCTTCGTGCCAGCCTTGAGGGCTCACCATGCGGCCGCTTGGAGACTTCACCAAAGCAAAGCTTCCTGCAGGATTAAAGGTGGGTTGTTATGTTTATAGGATCGAATAAAGGGGCCAAATTACGAAGAAAAATTTATGGCCGATTTTTTAAATCTTAGCATTGAGTAAGAGGACGTACACGGTCGTCCACTTCTACCTTGAACACCGCTCTGCGTGGCCAGTGCTCCGCGGAGCGCCTCTCGCGGGTGCCTGGGGAACGAGCGCGCAAGCGCAGTGACAGCTGTAGGTGGGGCCTCCGCTGCGTCGTCTGCTTAAAGGCCCCCGTACGGTCGTTTTTAGAGGCGCTGCGCTCGTCCGCCTTCCGCCAGCTGGCGGACGCGTTTGGCACGGGTGGCGCATAGGGTGCTATACGGTCACTTTTGGGCATCTTTTAGGTGGCGGATTACTCCAGCGCTCTGATTGGCGCGCCCGGCGCGCGCTCCTTCGAACGTCGAAACGCTGCATATGACGGCTGCGGTGCTGGTTTGGGGAAACGTTTCCTCTTCACGGTGGCTCTCGATCGTCGGCTATCAAATTAATTTGCACCCTAGCTGTAGAGTTATTGAGCCCCCGCATATACAGCACAAACAGTATGAACTGACCATTAGTAGAGCGATTAAGTCGCCGGCGATGCAATCATCCAGCAACAGCGTAGACGCACGCATGCCCCAGCGGCACCTGCTTTCGCCGTCTACTTTGTGTGTTTATGTTAGTATGAGGAGAAGACGGCACGAATTTTGTAAGTACTCCCGGACGTATACATTGAAAGGTAAAGTGTATATACTCATATCTACCCTGCCTGTGTTCGCATGTTCACTTCGGTATAGCACTCGCGGCAAATATGCAGGAGCTGGTCATTTAATGTTTTCATCCGAAATTACAGCCTAAACACATTTTACAACACGCCTGTTTTACTGTGAGAAAATAGACTGCAAAGCATAAACAAACATGCACATCATTTGTAACATGTACAGAAGCACCGTTTTCCGTGCGGTTCTCCCCGGTGGTAGCAATCTCTTAGTGGCGTACATTTCGCCACGTAATCCTCATTTCTGGCTGCAACGTACAGCTGTGGTGTTGCATATGAGATGCATTTGCACGCAGAAAATGTGTCGAGGTTCATGACAGTAACAAATCTTTAAAAGTGCATGGAATCATTTGTTATGGTATCCATACCATAGCAAATGATTCAAACAGTGCATGTTCAAATTATCTATAAAATTCAATGTGTTTACTTCTTCAAAGACTTTTAAAATAGCTGCTCAACTAGTTTATTTGTATTCAGTTTGGTTTTCAGCACTATTCATATTTGATTCAGCAGCAAGACTATGCTATTCATAATCAGTTTGGTTGGCAAAACTACAATTCGCATGCCCCCCAGTACGTAATACTAGTTTCTCCATCTCTGTGCTCAGTGCTGCCTATATTAATAAGTGCCTTCATGTCAAGTGCAGCATACACTTCCTTTTCTTGACCTATGCCATTTGGTCTTCCTAGGCTTCATGTGTGTGCACTGCTTTTGTCATTTCAGACACAGAAAGTAGCAAACGAAATCTGGCGATTGAGTGTTAACATGCAACACAGCTCAAGCTACTCAGCTGCGGCATGTACTGAAAAGAATTGTTACCAATTGAGACAGCCTCTACCAGTCAAATTTCAAGTGAAATATTTGTACAGTTAGTGCTGAGCACAAATAAACAAGAATTATGGCACAATTGTGCTGCTGCTGAGGAAGAGTCCATAAAGTTTTCGAAACATTGCATGATATGAAATGACTATTCTAAGTACAAATATGTATATATTGGATGTTTTGTGTGGAATGAGTGTTTTATTCTTCTGTTGTAGTTTTATTTCACTGTTTTTCATACTTAAAAACAATTCAGCTAAGAGTAAGCACTGAAAAGTCGCGTCACTGCACGACAGAGTAATAGTGCATGGCCGGAGCGGTCAGTTGGGATCAAGAAATACTTAGCGCCCACTGCCTTGCATCAGCTAAGGGTCCCCACTTGTAGAGAAAAACTGTCTAGGGGCTAATTGTAAAACAGTGACCAAGTGTAATGGCATGTCACTTAGTTGCCAGGACAGCATGCAGACTTGATGGAATTTTGACTTGTCTGTGAACATGAAATACTATACTTCTATGACTAGTGTACTTACCTACCCGAGTCCTTTGCTTTGTTTACATAACTATCCTGCAAGCCCATACATCAAGTTCATCGTGGAGTGAATACACAGATCCTCATACAATTCAAAGAACAGAAACCAATTGTAGTGGCATGTAAACACAGTGCAGTTCTCCAAAAGAGTGACGACAAAACTGCACCTTGTGATATCGAATAAAATATCCCCTCTGAGAATTCAATACTCTTCTGAGAAAGAAAACTGTGCTTGGAACTCTGAACTCTCAAATAAAAGAAAAATGGAAGAAATTGAGTGTGTGTTGATGTTAGGAGTCCTTGCCACGGGAGGCTAAATGCCTTGCAAACCCAGATGTTTTATACTTGGTGGCTCGCGTAACAAGTAACGAATGCTAAGACAGAGAGGCAAGGAAAGCAGCACTGAACTTCAAGATGTTTACTAGGTCAATATTATAATTGCATATAGTGAGAAAGCTGCTGGATAATCTTGTCAATCCAAGAAAAATGCTTTTATTGACTGTTTACAATCACCTGGCCTGTTTGAGACTGATTAAAAAAATGCTGGCTATGCCCACCATCGAACCGTTTGAAATTATGGTTGCATTTTTTATACTTACTTATTTGCTTAATAAACTGAAACTGGCAGTGCTTTTTTTCCTCAATGCTACCTATGCTTAAAAACCCATCTAATGTAGCTTTGTGTTTTGGATTGCTCATCTCACTGAATTTTGTGTATTTAGAGGCACATATGGAGGCTTCTGGGTCATTTTACAATATCACCAAGCAGCAGGTGTACCGTAAAAAACACATTTCATGCTTTGGTCAACCGCTGCAGGATCCTTCGTCAGGGAGTCTGTCGCTACAAAAGCATTGAATGTAAATGTATGGACCAGTGAGGCTTTACATACCTACCAGAGAATGCATGCATATGTAATAGTCATTCGCAACTCATCCATATGTGCCATTTAGTAACTCAAACAGCATCTGCCTTGCAATGGAAACATGCCACTAGGATGCTACATGTGCTGACCATTTCATGCTTGTAGTACTTGCTGTAATGCTAGTTGGTTCACACTGACCATTTGAGCGGCGCAAGGACATGATCACAGGAAAAGAAGATGGAAAGAAAGAGCGCCTTTCAATCCCTCTTCTTTTCCAGTGATCGTGTTCTTGTGCCGTTTTATTGATCATGTTATGCTGGGTTACTATTTCTTGAATGCATAACGGCGCCCTCGCTTCACTGCCACTGGAAGGTTCCAGTCTGTGCCTGGTTCAATAGCCCTTAGTTTAGATCCTGATTTTATTTTTTTTTGTCTGTGTTTCAATGTTACTTTTTAGATGTTTCCAGGATCATGCACAAATTCCTGTGAAGCTTTGTGGATGCGTTCCTACATGCGCTGTAGTGTGTTCATTTCCTTCTCTGCCATTGTCATTTCCCTTCATTCACTCTCCAGGCCTTTGGGCTGCGTCGAATAACATTGGCCAGCGCTACTGCTTCTTGTGCGCTTTGTTTTTATGCTTTTTGTTTCCACTTTGTTCCCCTTAAAGCTGGATAGAAACTAGTCCATGCAGTTTCACACTTGGGAGATCCTGTCTGCTTTAATGCGTAGTCCCCAAGTAGATGAGAAAGGGGGGGGGGGGTACTGTTGTAATGCAGCAGTGATACACAGTGGTATGCACAAAATATAATAGTGATGATTGCACCTTGTAGACTAGCAGACAATGCTGTTTTGCCTTTGAGCAGTGTGGATGACTATATTGCTGGGTTCTTTTCTATCACAAATTGGTTGGTTGGTTGGTTTGTGGGGTTTAACGTCTGAAAGCAACTCAGGCTATGAGAGACGCCGTAGTGGAGGACTCCGGAAATTTTGACCACCTGGGGTTCTTTAACGTGCACTGACATCGCACAGCACACAGGCGCCTTGCTTTTCGCCTCCACCGAAAAGCTGCCGCAGAGGCCGGGATTCGATCCCGCGTCATTGGGAACAGTAGTCGAGCGCCGTAACCACTGCGCCACCCCGACAAATTGAATAAATAGATAAGTTGGCAAAGCACTACTCTTGCTCATTCATTACAATTGTATTTTCTTCAAGCATGCAGCCTTGTACTGTAGTCTCACTTCTTCACACTTGTGCAGTGTTGCATGTGGAGACAGGCTCTGTGGAATTTTCCATACAAAGGGGTCCTTGCAATGGGTGTATACAGTGACAGTTTCATTTAGGGGGACATTATAAAAATAGCCACTGAGCTCAACAGGGAAAGAGAAGTACATTGCTCTGAGAGGACACATAACATGCTGTAAGGTGCTGTGTTTCAGAGTCGTGAAGCGCACTAAGCTTTCGGTCAGTCCGAGATTGCAAATTAGGTACATGCTGATGCAACTGCATGAATTTTCACTTGACAACCATATCTGTGGAGTACTTAGAAGCACTCCAGTGATTTTAGGTGTGTGTAACATGGCTTTTTGAGATTTCAAGCTGTTTGTGTTGCCTGATAGTAATGCTGCACTGCTCTGGTTGAAGCCGTGAACATGAACCATGAACAAAAAATGAATGTTGCCTGTCTGTAGCAGCAAACTTAAGCTGTTATATGCATATCCCCAGTTGTAGCATCTCGCATCTGTTACCAGTATAGTGGTCTTTGAAGCCAGAAAATAAATGTTTATCCTCCCCATTCTGGTTCTCCTCAACATTTGGTTTTTTGCCAAGTAATTTCCATTTTCTTGCTGCACTAAGCAGTAGCATTTAACATTCTCAAGAAGCATCACTTTATGCAGCTCAAGGCAATGCAAGGCAATGTGGTTGTGCGACGGGATTCTATCCGAATTATCATGCTGTAGAGGGTTGACACTATCGAACCTTCACGGTTTAGTCTCAAGGAAACTTGTTTGAAAATTCATCTTGCTCAGTTGCAGCTTGTTATTTGAATTCGTCTTCCCCTCAGTGTGATCAAGGGCCTTGCCCTGGTAAAAGTGTGCAAGTACTTGTATATTGTTGTATCATTGCAACTGGAAGAATGTTTAGCCAAGTTGAAAATTCCTTTCAGATTTACATTTTTTTTTTCATTCTGCATCATAATATTGCCCAATTCATTACAGTCTTATAATGGGCCTTACCATCTTTCTTAGCCATTAATTTGGTGGCATCTTGCTCTGTTGAGCTAAGGATAGAACGACAGAAGTTGATGACACGGCATGTGCTCTATTGGGACATGAATCTCTCTTGTTTTTGGCTCAGCCCCAAACCCTCGGTACCCATCATAGATATGTACCCTTTTCAGAGAGACAAGAAAATTAACAGATTTGTCGGCACACCATCATGATACCCAGCACCCACAATATAACGATTAATCAGAACAAGACGCGGCACAGACAAGACAGGCTTGCTATAATCTAGCTATAATTGCAAGAATTATACTTCATGAAGAATCAAGCCACTGAGTGGTGCCGATGCTTCTGTAGTCACATCAGAAAGCAGACAGTGGAGATCATTTCATTGATACAAAATAGTTTCCAGAAAGGTCACATCGCACCCAAGGCTGTTTTCAGGCACAGTACACACGAGCCACAATTAATATTTATGATGGACACGTTGCAGGGAAAAAGCCGTGCATACATGGTCACTACAGGGGGAGGAACAAATGCGACTACCTGCACAGATCGAACTTTATTTCAGCATTCAGAATGCAAGATATGTGTAGTGAGCTTTTCAAACGAATCAAATACTTGTAGGCAATTTCAACCACGAAATAATTAAGAAGTAAAAATTAAAAAAAAATGAATCAATGAGAGCAGGAAATCTGCAGTAAATAATAGGTGCATGTTATTACCATTATGAAAAGCATTTTTTTTGGCTGTTCATAAGACAATGAGGGATATGTATATTGCAAAACAATGCTGCTGGTCAGCTGTTCACAGGATTTCACGTGACGTCTGAAGTGCTTACATGCGCAAACTGCCTGTCTTGAGAGTACAAAAGCTTATGAGATGCTATTTTCTGCATATACCTTTGGTTTTTCATTGTAATGCACTTGAAAGGACTGTGGTAGCAGCCCATTTCTTAGCAACCTCAGTCTGAAATTACCTGCTCCTTCTTATACCTCTGCGACGCAAACACTTGTGATCCTCACTGAGGTTCTCAGGAAGCATTGAAGCATCCGGTGCTGCACGGCCGTTTTGAATGACCACTGAGAAGCTTCCTTCGTGTGCGTTAGGTGACATCGAGGGTGGCGACGCCCGCTCTCGGATGTGCTTCAAAACTCAAGAGCGCTCAGAAACAGCTTCGATCCAAGCAGGCTCGGGCACGATTGCACGAGTTGAATGCAGATCGAGTTGAATGAGGATCGAAAGTGTTTGTGTGACCGTGTTACATACCTTCTACTCATTAATTTCTGCTATGAATATCCCTAAAATCTTTGCTCCTTGAGTCGTACTTGAGAGTACCAGCATTCATCACTCTCATGAAGTGTTACTGCATGCAGCTTAAGGCATGCCAGATGTAAGCATTTGCCTTGTGCCATGTATTTGCACCCCAAGGTTCACACTATGCTCTGTGAGCCGCATGATAAAGCTGAATCCATGGAGCCTTATACACTTTCGTGCAGGTGGTTTTCTACTGAGATCTTGCTTGCAGGTACTCTCACTCTTTATTATTATGGCTCACAGTGCGAGTTTTTTTTTATGAGAATATCATGAGGACTGTCCTGCACAATGTGCAGAAAACTTCCATCCTTCTAACCTTATACTGCTCCAATGGGGAAACTGAATAACACATAAGATGGCATTTCATTTTAGATTGTGTCTGTACTTTTCTTCCTGTACCATATAACACTGCCCAATCTATTACACTTGTCCTAAAAAATCTTACACACCTTCTTAGCTTTATTAGCCATTTCTACGGTAATCGTTCCATTCACAGAACAAGAATACGTTGTTTTTTTTTTTTTTTTTTTATCAGCACTAAAACTTTGTTACAAGCCCGCCGTGGTTGTGTGCCCACAACTCATACCTATATATAAAGAGGCCAAGAACACTAACAACAATGCCGTCCGCGCACGGTAGTAATGAGAGCATTCGGAGTACAACGATTAATCCCAATAAACACATCTGTCAAGACATCACACGAAGCAATGATAACAAGCAACCATCGCAAACATACTTCACAAAGGATCAAGCAGCAGATTGGTGCCGGCTTCCCGACGCTTCTCCGTGCAGCCAAAATCGTTTCGCGCACGTAAAACACAGTTTTCAGAAAGGGCACTTCACACCCACGGCAGTTCTACATACACGAAACACGATTGATATCAGTGATCGGCACGTAACACGAACATCGTATGCTCGCGATCGCTGCACGCAGACGAATGAATGCGACTAGCACAGCTCAAAATTCATATCAACATTCGGAAAACAAAGCGTGCGCAGTGAGCTTTTCACTCGTCGTATGCAGGCGATTTCACCAACTTGGCAAAACAGCAGTCGTTCCGAACGTATCACTTTCGCTACACTCCCACTAACTGTCGCTGCTATAAAACTGTATACGCGCACAGGGAATTAATTCACTGCGGGGAGCTGCTTCTTGATGCTGTCCGTGAAAATCCTGCAGCAATCACAAACGGCTCCAAATAAACACGTCGAGGCACCGCAACTGTGTAGCAGTAGTACATCTTCCGTAGGTTTGTCGGCCACTCGTCAACTCGGTGCAGGCCAACTCAACTGGGGGAACTCTCACTCGATGCTTGTGCACATGGCACGGCAAACTTCCAAGTCTCTTTGAATAATCGTAATAAACGAGCAATAGCGACATGAAGTCTATGTTTCATCGACAGGCACCGTCCGCCTAGGCCTTGTTTCGCCTACGCTCGGTCGGCGGCCATCTTTGAAAAAGTAGGAGGAGCTTGCGATGCGCCTCCAGAACGCATGCGACAAAAGTTGAAGTTGACGAACTCTGTGCGGCAGCCGGGCGGAGGACGCATGCCTCCGTCCGCCCCATTGTTAGGACCTGGCGGATGCGTCCTCGAGCGGACAGGCGCAGCGCCCAAATAGTGACCGTACAGCGGCCTTAAGTGGCGGCTCCGCCAAGGCGCGCCTTGGCGGAGCCGCCGCTTAAGCAGACGACGCAGCGGAGGCCCCACCTACAGCTGTCACTGCGCTTGCGCGCTCGTTCCCCAGGCACCCGCGAGAGGCGCTCCGCGGAGCGCTGGCCACGCAGAGCGGTGTTCAAGGTAGAAGTGGACGACCGTGTACATTAAGCACGCTGTGTCTATATTTGGGCCAAACAATGAAAGCAGTAACGTGCAAACGGTGGCTCCCGCTTAGAGCTCAAGTGGCAGGATAATCAGGCGCAAGGCCTAAAACGTACAATGCGATCTAGAGACTGGCGCTATTCAAAACTGAAAATAATGTCACGTTAACTAAACGGTTCCTGCATGCAAGCAGTGTTCCACGACTAGAGTGAGGAAGGAATTAGGCGATGGACACTGTTCCTGTACTGTCCCGAATCCCGAGGCCCGATGAGCCGAGCTCGGAGCATACCTTGTTTCATTGTCGGCGTCTCAAATGGGAAAAAGAAGGCAGCCCTTTTAAGGTCTATAGACCTTGTCTATACCGCCGTCCACGCTCGCTAGAAGCGTGGGCAGAAACTGCGGATTGATGTAGTGCTGGTCGTCTATTTCATTGCTGTCGCAACTATCTCAGTAAGATCTGTCAGGTTCTTTGTGGGCAGATAACTGCAATCTCACTCCATAACGGTTGATTGTGCACGACCACTACACCAATATTGCTGCTATAGTTTACCTTTGCGACTATTTCCGATTATTATCATTAAAAATATCTCTGCGCGTTCATGCTTTATTGTTTTGAGTATTGTATATCTACGCAATACCATTAAAGACCCCGTTGGGTAATTTGGACGTTGCGACTGAAAAAAGAAAAAACGTAAAGGTCCCTGTAGAAACTCCATTGGGAAAATGAGAAAGCGTTAGCGCTGCTGCGGAGTTTTCGTTATCTTTTACTTTTGTAACTTTTTATTAAGCTTATTTTTATTTTCTGTCATTTATTTTTTTATTGCATTGTTTCTGTCATAATATTTTACTTCTTTTGTTTGTGTTTTTTTAATTTAACCTTATTATTTACCGCTAGCACTAATTATCGCCTGCATTATTTTTTATTTGACAACTATTTATTATTTATTTATCATCACCTATAATTATCATAATTGTTGGACAGCCTACAGATGCCATTAAATTAATAACTGATTTACAGGAAGGAAAAGGCGCAGTATCTTTCACATTCTTTGTGGACACCTGAGCCGTCAATAAGGGAAGGTCATAGTACTATACCGCACGAAGCCTCGTAGCTTCACTTTTTGAGTCCATGGTTTGGCCTCACCAAGATAGCATGTTAAGGCTCTTGCCTTAAAATCCCAGCCCGGCCTTGGAAAATGGCAGTTGGAAGGAGCTGTGGATGAGCACTTATTCCTCGAAGGATTGCCTGGCATAACGATAACATATGCTGTCACAAAGATTTCAGGAGTTGCCTGCGATAACTTCTAGTTCAATGCGGGCTTTCTCTCTCATTTATTTAGTTTTTTTCTTTTTTAATCTTGACAGTTTTACAATAAAAGGAGTTGCCAACTAGGAGGACTGCCCACATGAATTGGTAAGTGGGATAGAAATAAACTTTCAAGGCCTCAGGGACCCCAAGTAAGACACTCTAATCGAAGGTCACGCAGGGACGTTCGGTCAGCTCGATTAAAGCGGGGCTTCCTATCTATGTCGGGTCACCGCTTACGATTAGCAGCTGGATAACGTGCCCGCTTGAAACTGTCTGATGATGTGAATGGCGAAATATGATACGCACAAGTTTGCGGGTTGTTAATTCAGTGAGCAGACACCGCAGCAGGCAGACGAAACAATAAATGCTATCGCTTTCAGTTCAAGTCAAATAATGCACTTGGGATGAAGTTGATTACGAAATATTTTCCAAGCCGATCTAAACACTTATAACTTACACTTTATCGTTTGTGGAAAACCTGGCTTGTGTGTAGCATATATAGACTATATGTAACGTTTCTTAGTACGACGAGCTTACCGCTAAGCTGCTTTATTTACAGTCTTACCCGTCCCATATTGTAAACTATATTTGAGTACCGGAATTGAACGCAGCCACCGCGAAAGCAACTATTTTAATATTTCTCATCAAGGTACGAGCACCATTACTTAAGTCGCACTCTGAGGTCTGTGGAACGCCTCAAGCACATTTCCATTCTTCCAATTATATATAGAATACAATAAAAATCGCTTTATCTATGTAGCAATTGTTCACGTAAAATGTTTTCCCAACCATGGTAAATACAAGGCTGTACTGACTATCAGATATAACACAAGTAACTATAAGGCCGAGATGTACAGGGGCCGTCAAAACTTCCCAGGCCACAGGCTCTGCTTCTGAGCAGTATAATCAAGCAGCTATGACGACCCCAAGTCTCAAAATATCTGTGGAGGATAAAAGAAGCATTATTCTAACCTCTGATATAATTCATATCGTTAATTGGATCGTAAGTGCCAGAATATGCCGGCCAGAAGGAGACCCTGTGGTTTGGAAAGGTTTGACCCTTCCTGTACGTGTGAAACACATAGTACCATATTTACGACAAACCTCGTAATTCGGCACCAGAATCATATGAAGAAGAAAGCGGAAAGTCTCATTCGTATAACGCGGTTATGTAAATTACAAAGGCCAATTTTGAACGCCCAGACGAAGACAAGTCCACTAGTCAAAACGTTGGCTCTACCTGCGCACTGGGGCTCCCCCACTCTACAGTGTTCAGTGCTCTTTCATAAAGGACACTTTGGGCGATTAAGCAATACGCGTGACACAAGTTCCGAAATGAAATTTTTAATCTTGCGCAAACAAAACTGTTAATATTCCTTTATTCCGATTATAGCGACAATGGATCTGTCACTTAAAAAGAGGGCGCGACATCCCCAGAAGGTGAGAACAATAACGTTCTTCTCACGTCCTATATTGTACATTTTGAGCACTATTCCGTGATTCTCCAAAACAAGCAACCATTTCCTAAAACGTATTGCTTACACTTCATGTTTGTTAGTGTTAGCACGCAGAAAAGTGGGGCGTTGTCCAACATTTCTTTTTTTTTTGTAATAACTTACCTTGCACGTTCATATGTTCAATAAGGTTAGTAATAATTTTCCGACCAAACTATTTATTCCCGTGTAAATTCACAAAAATTCAAGCACTGACATAAAATTGTGTTCCCAGACTGCAAAAGGGTCTTCCACAAAAATGCAGGAGTTTGCGATTAGCCGATGATTGAGTGGCGACTATAGGAGCTCTTTCAGAAAAGCTTAGAAGTGCCAACACGACGTGGGTGATGAGTCAAACTGCAGTAATTAGATCACGCAGTGAGGTCGAATTACGATTTGTATTAGTCTACGAAACCGAGTAAGCAGCAGCTTACAGCAGGCCTCTGATATGTGTTCGCTTGAAATTTGTAGGGTGGCATGAAGGAAAGAAAAAAAAAACAAGGCAGATTTTGTTCATTTTGCAAACGGTCATCTCTCACCGGAAGGACTTCCGCTTCCGTGATCCGCTGCAGGCAGCATCACAGTGTTGCCCTTTGTCAATTCCCAGTTGTCAAGTTGCCATCCGCACGTCCCGGATTCAAACGTGCACACTGCCACGAGTTGAATAGAAAAAGTGGCAGTTAGGCCCAGAATAAACAATCAATTAGCCACATTCAGCATTTAGCAGCTGGACAACGAAATGACAATATGAAATCACATCGATATCGCATACAAAAGGTTCGTCTGGCAAAGACCTGGCTCCGGTCGAAACGTAGTCAATGTGTCTCGAAGTGCCTATTTCAAATGTATCCTGAAGAAGCCGACACATGCCAATTCCTTAATATACAATTTCCCCCCTTATTGTAATCAAGGACTTGTATAGGATGGGTCCTAGCTCAGTGCAGCCATCTAAGAGCTATTCGGAATCGCCTATTATAATTTCGCAAACATACTTATTCCCAAACACTTATTGGTTTATTCTGAAATCATAGAAAGAAAACAGGTCGACATAAAATCTGTAGATCGCATCAAAAAGCGTTTACCTAAGTTATTTCCGGCATGCTACAATTTAAATAGCTCTATATATTTTCCTTGAAACAAAGCAGTCACGGTGCCAGTTGCCATTCTAAACCGCTTGCCTAGTGCGCACACAAAGGTTCATCACAAAGAGCGCCACAGAGCAAACCGGAGTTATTCTTCTTCCAAATATATGTATAATGTGTTTCTCTTTGAATATATATGCAGAAAGTTTTCGGTGCAGTTAGAGAAAGGCCTGATAAATATTTACAATGTACTTCGTTTTAGGCAACTTCTAGAAACGTATTTCATCGAGGTGGTAAAAAAAGAAAATGCATGTTCCGGCTCCGCTAATTCCATACTACTGCGAAAAAACATTTACCTGAAGTGAAGCTACGGCTCTCAAGATGCTATAGCCATTTTAATAGTGTACACAAGCTAGCCAGAATTTAGAAGAAAGGCTAAAAATAAGCATAAATTATTCACATTTTGCTATCCCTGCTACCGCCTATAGCCCCCATCCCCTTCTTTGTTTTCATTATCTGAGGCTCTGTATTATCATGTGCAGTATAGTTTTCCCAGCAGTCAGATTGAAAATTTAAAGCTTTTATCCAGATATATGATAAAAACATATACATACCTTTCCCCGAGTCACATCGTCCGTCCCTGAGCTCAAGACGATCAATTGCAATCACTCCAGGAGTGCGTCGTTTCAATATGGCCTCGAACACAAACTGCAAGAGGACAAGAAGAAAAAAAATGATGCTTTGGATCCCAATTCTTCTTGAATCAATCAAATATTCTAAACGTAAAATAATGTTTTAGAATTAGTACAGATCCTTTGCTGCACCTTACTGCACTATCACAAGTTTTCTCTGACTGCACTTTTGGCCACGCAGTCAGTTTTACTCAATATGTTGCTTAGGTGCGTCAGGAAAAAAAATGTGTTCTCTCTATCGTCACTCTAAGCTTCGGAAGCTTGACGAGAGAAGGCTGGTCCTTGCCTCAATAGAGCACTGTTTGTTCTATTTTATTAAGGTGGGAGTTGCTCTGGTGTCAGAATCTCCCGTCGATTATAAGTGCCTCGGCACTTCTAGCGAAATATAAACCCCACAATAATTGTACGCCATGAGAGACTCTGTTTTGGTTATACGCATTCGCTTTTAAAGCTATATTATTTCTCTTAAGCAAGCGTTTTAAAAGTCATTCCCCTAGTTGTCATGATACTCCACCAGCTACCAGGCAGAGAATGCAACATGCTCCTTGGCTGTAGAATTTCACTTTGCTTAAAGCGCTTTTAGCAACGACCTAGTTTTCCGAGGAGTGCGGATATTGTAACTATACTTGTGTACATCCACTTAATGCAAGAAAAATTACTAAACCATCAAATGGTGAAACCAATTAAAATTGCATGCTAATTTGTACGCGTTGTCAAAATATCGAGGTCTTTGTAAAAAAGCACCCGATATCTGCAGCTAATTTTGAATAAATCAATAGGAACCTCTCTTCAAAAGTAAGAAAAGAGAGCGCTATTATTATCATACTAGGACTGACAAAACTTCCTAAAACAAATAAGCAGATATATTCGTGGCACTTGAATGAATATAGATATTAACAATAATATTGTCCTGCATGACTCAAGATATCACGCTCTGCCCAATGTGTCTAGAGGGCGATAACCACACTGCTATAATTTACAGCACGTCGGTAAGAAACCTATTACAGTCAAGTTGAAGATGATCGCGAGTTCCCGGGTGAGTTCCCCAATTGAGAAATAACTAGGCTTTCGCTTGCTCCGGGCCTGACTCTTTAGCTTCAGTCTGTCAAGCGGCCAAAGTGCTAGCACAGCGTTTTCCTAAGAGGTGCGGGACAGAGAAGGTATAGATGGCACTGTCGTGAGATGTGCACACGTCAATTGACAGAACAATAGGACGGCGTATGATGTTTAGCATGTGACAGCGCAGAATGTGCCTCGTAGACGATAGAGCGAATTTTGTGTGCCACATACAGCAATGAAAATGAGTCTGTTCGTGAACTCAATGGCATTTAGATGCTAGATGGTGCGACATACTCGCTAGTATAACGTGAGTGTGTGATAAACGATGAGTTCGTCCCATTCGTCTTACTGGGTGTTGAGAAGGGGTTAACACGATGCCCGAAAAGAAGTTGTAAAATCGCCAGATCATTTCCGTTTTGGGAACCCCTGCTTTTACATCTCGCGAACCTTGATGTTGAGGGTCGGGATATCTCTATATCATCTCCAGCTAATAAAAACCTTGATTTCCAAATTAGAGAGGAAGTCGAAGTAGCTTAATGCATTGGACGTGATTCCAGAACACTCCATAGCTCGCATTAAGGCTTTAAGCGGAACGCGTTAGATAATACAGATCATTGATATTTCTGATATCCGTTGGGAACGGCGTCGTAGCTGATTATGCACAATGAACCCATATTATTGGATGCAGTTTTTCACCTAGCTCTTGTTGACAATCGGTGGAAAATTTTCCACAGTCTTCATATGTGCAAAGGGGTCATAGCGTCATTGATTGCTGTGTTCGTCGTCCTGGCCTTTCTGGTTCTGAATTCGCGCCTGTGTCCTCTGACGAGCCTCTGTGGAGCGTTGCAGGAGGGTGCAGGAAAGAGTCTGCCGGCTGTAGTTGTCGAGTTGCGTTTACACGACTTCACGCATCATCGTCACTTCGCAGTCTTAAAGAGACATACGTGTTTTCACGCATGGCCTTATTGTGCGTGAGGATCAGGAAGGGGTTCCCTTCGTCCCAGGTTTTGAATTGAGGATCTACACACAATTGCAGCAAGTCGAGAAGGGTTCGGTTTCCAATGATATCTTTTCTCGGGGGATAGTAATATTTACTACAATAACGTCTATGAATATTAAACATCAGTATAAGCTAGAGCTATGAATTAAGCGCCTCTGTCAGTGGTTCGAATCTGAAGTCATGCATGGCGGGGCACTATTTAGTGTCCGGTGAAATTTGCAATGTGTCGCGACATGCCATTTGACAGATTAAAACATTCTGCGAAATGTTTTAGGTTGTTCGCGCAGACCATTATGCATTTATTTCCTGCGTTAGAGCGCAGGAAACAACCAGGCATATCTATTGCTTAAATATAGAAGCATCGGTCCTAAAAACTGGGCTTTTTCTTTTGAGAGAAGGTCTTGACGCCGACACACCCGGCACATTCTGGCGATACTATCCATGTTTTTCTGGCCTTCTAGATATCACGCAGGCTATTTCCAAATGTCCTGAACTGAAGTTATCATGAGAAGGTTGGTTGGTTGGTTCATAGGAAGGGAAAGGCGCAGTATCTGTCACACTTGCTCTGTGGACACCTGAACCGCGCCGTAAGGGAAGGGATGAAGGTGGGAGTGAAAGTGGATAGAGAGAAAGGAGAGCCGTAGTGGAGGGCTACGGAGTAATTTCGACCACCTGGGGATCTTTAACGTGCGCTGACATCGCACAGCACACGGACGCCACTTCGTTTCGCCTCTATCGAAACGCATTAAGGCCACATTTACGAATTCGTGCCGAATGACAGCTTAGATCAGTGCTATAGTAGCGTCTTTGGTGTTACGGCCATGCATTGCTTAATGAGCGCGGCGAAGGATTTCTTGACAAAAAAGAAAAAAAAAATTCTCAAATGCGAAATAATGAAAGCGGGCATAAAAGGTCTTGTTCCTCAGCTCCACTGTTTTTTATTTATAAGCAGCTGTCCTCAACATGGACTTGTACTTAAAATAAACAGTAATATTAGGAGTCAAGTAATCACAGCAAAAATAAATTAATCATTCTGACATTTCGTTTAACTTACACAAGGCCAGGACGCACTTCAGTGAATCTGATGCGTTGAAATTTTAAGGCGTTCCATTTTGTTGTTTTGAGACTCGAATATGCTAACAAGACGCGAACAAGCCCAGAAGGTCGACGGTGTATATATCGTGCTTGAATAAATAAATCTTTAGTGGCAATTTATTCGGAGGAAGTGCGAATGTATACGCCTTCCGACTGCTCTTAGCTGCGAAGACTTACCGCACTAAAGACTTTTAAAAGTAATTTTCGTAGCTCATTTAGGTGCCGTTTGTTTAAGGAACTTTATTTTGATTGGATGTTTCCGGTGAGGGTTAATTTTGTTGCGTTAGCTTAAGCCAATCTGATTTTTCTGTGTCATTCTAAATCAACGTTTATTTTGTTGAATAATGTTAATCCGCATTAATTTTTGACTAATACTTAAGTATTAGAAAAGTCATATTCCCCACCGGGGTGGCGCAGTGGTTACGGCGCTCGACTACTGTCCCCAAGGACGTGGCATCGAATCCCGGCCTCGCCGGCCGCTTTTCTATGGAGGCGAAAAGCAAGGTGTCCGTGTGCTGTGCGATGTCAGTGCACGTTAAAGAACTCTAGGTGGTCGAAATTTCCGGAATCCTCCACTACGGCGTCTCTCATAGCCTGAGCCGCTTTGGGACCTAAACCCCACAAACCAACCAACCATTAATGTCTTATATACCTTCTTAGAGTTCATTTTGTTTGCATTAACCTGTTTATTGTAAATGAGCTACAAATTTTTTACCTTTGACTTAAATTTGACCAATTTGTCAACCAGCCTTCGTGCATTTACAACTCAATAAATGCAAGTGTCTTCTTCCAGGCGCCACCTAAGAACATCGGGAGCGCCAGGTGGCATTACTCCCCCCTTTAAAAAGAATTCGAAGACGGAGCGCGAGCGATGGGCAATGCAAGAGAAAACAAAGATCAGCACATGGACAGAACAGATAACGGAGGCGCGGTAAGATGCCCTACGCGACAACCAAACACGCGCACAGCACACTACCGTGTGAAATAGGGCTTCATGCGGACAACGTGCACGACCTCGGAGCGTGGTTGCCGACACGAGGGCTGCAGAGTACCCGCTGGAAAAACTTCGTATGTCACTTCCGTGGCACGGCACAGGACGTCGTAAGCTCCGATGTAACGGGAGATCAGCTTGTCACACAAGCCGGACCGACGCACCGTGTTCACACCTAAACTTTCTCTCCAGAATGGTATGTGACGTGTCAATGACGGAGGTGCGCTCGGTCAACAGTGCTAGAGTTTTTCTTGAATAAAATGCCATTTAGAAGACAGAATGCAGACAGGTTCCTTCCAAACTGGCGAGGGACGTCAGCAGCGCGACCCTCCAGGTAGTCAATGACAGATCGAAGGTCTGGGTCAGCTCGCTGTCGGGTCATTATGTCTGAGGCATTCACTAGTCCAAGAAAACCTCTGTCGTCCTATGTGACGTTATCGACTAATCCGACGGGTGCCCGCGAGAGCGCGTCAGCATCTTGTACACAATGTACAGGATGGCGCAATAAAATTCTTGGAGGCGAAGGCTGCATCGTGCTAGGCGTCCCGATGGGTCGCGTAGATTGGTCAGCCAGCACAAAGAATGGTGGTCAGTAACGACTTTAAACGCACGGCCATAGAGGTAAGGTCTAAATTTCATAGTTACCCGCACAACCGCGAGGAATTCCTTTTCCGTAGTGGAATAATTTGTTTCAGGGCGGGAGAGCGTGCGGCTGGCATACGCAATGACCCTTTCCACGTCAGCTTGGTGTTGAACGAGTACAGCGTTAAGGCCGACGTTCCTGGCGTCGGTGTGGACTTCGGTGGGAGCGTCTTCATCAAAGTGTGTAAGAATAGGGGTAGTTTGCAGTCGTCTGCGTAGCTACGCAGAGGCCTCTTGTTGCTCGGCTGCCCTCACGAACTGTGTATCATCCCGCGTGAGGCGGGTCAGGGGTGCGGCTATCTTGGAAAAGTCGGCGATAAAGCGGCGGCAGTACGCACATAGACCCAGGAAACATTTCAAACTCCTCTTCGAGGCAGGGACGGGCTTGTGTGACAAACTGATTTCCCAATACACACATATATATATACATATATATATATATATATATATATATATATATATATATATATATATATATATATTACTCACTACGAGTCGCTACGATATTTTGCCGTGAAACCTTCAAAACTGCATCTGTTGTTTTTTAACAGCCGCCGGTATGCGGCCTTATCACTGTGATTTTGGGACACGCGTAGCAATTCTGAGTTTTTTGTGTGTTAATTCTCGATGTCGCGAGACGCACCTTTATCAGTTTCTTTGTCGCGCAAGATTCGCCGCGATCTGTCACGAAGATTCCAACCAGGCGCATATGTTTCTGCAATGTTCCAGGTAGAGCTAGTAATAGTTTGCGACGTTATCTAGAGGGTTCGGAGCAGCCTCTAAATTGAGCGTTGATGTGTGGGGCAGGCATTCTTAGTTCGACGATCGACGAGCAATCTTGTTGCTATCGCCGCCGCCAAGT
This sequence comes from Amblyomma maculatum, assembly GCF_055883805.1. Classification (NCBI taxonomy): domain Eukaryota; kingdom Metazoa; phylum Arthropoda; class Arachnida; order Ixodida; family Ixodidae; genus Amblyomma; species Amblyomma maculatum. The sequence goes on from NC_139347.1 coordinate 161,300,453, forward strand.
TGCTTAGTTCTTTTGTGGGCGCAAGTCAGCCCAATAAAGAGTTTCTTCAGTCCAATCACCGACTCTTCATTTGTGTCATCGACCTTGTCACCACCACGTGACATCTGGTGGAGGTGCTGCCCTTGATCCTTCAAGCGAAGACCTCAGTCTGGTTCCTGTCGGCGTGGGGGACCAGCCTAGAGGTCATCGAGCCAGCCACCGACTCCAAGACCTACTACCCAAGCATAGTCTGCTGCCTGACCCCGTTCGACTCCAGAAGGCATGAACTTTGGAAATGGCCCACTCAACAGCACCAGTCGTCTTCGTGCAGCTTTCGGAGCCTCCCATCTTCCAAAGACTGCCCAGGGAAGATGCGGAAGACTGGATGGATTTTTGCGACCGTGTGGCAGAATTCAACGGATGGAACGATGCTGCGAAACTTAGGCAAGTCCATTTTGTTCTTCAAGGACATGCCCGAGTTTGGTTCGAAAATCACAAGACTTCTTTAAAGGCTTCGGAGACATTCAAAGCAGAGTTTTTGATGGCTTTTGCTAGTTTAGTCCGAAACGTAAGAGCTCAGACCCGCCTCCAGTCAAGACTTCAACTCCCAAAAGATCCCATCCTGGTCTACGTAGATGAAATGAAGCGCCTGTTTCGCCGCACCGACCCTAACATGACCGAAGCTTAGAAAGTGAAATGTTTAATGCGAGGCGTTAAAGAGTCTCTTTTTGAAGAGCTGGTCAGAAATTCGCCAAAGACTGTGGCGGAATTCTAAAGTGAAGCGTCGACCATCGACAGGACGATGAACACCCGTATGCGCCACTACGAACGACCACTCCAGCCGGTCTACGCATGCCCCTGCAGCAGCGCATCTGCGAGCGGAGAGAGCCTTCGGGGCCTCATCCAGGAGATTGTGCAAGAAGACCTCCGCCGGTTGCTGCCGCCATCACAACAACCCCAGGTGACGACGCTCGAGGACGTCGTCCGTGAGGAAGTAAAGCAGGCTCTCGGTTTTCCCCAGGTGACCGTTCCGACCACTCCAGTGCAAGAAGCAGCAGCCATGAACTATGCTGCTGCATACGTCGTCCTGCGCCCCGACGTGACTTTCCAAGCCCTCGCCGCTACCGTCCTGTTCCTGAAAGTCGCCCCTTGGCTCCGGCCCGCCAAGCCCACCAAAGACCTCCAAGCCCAGGAAGTGCGACGCCTGGAGGACAGCGATCAACCGGCCTTTATGCTTCCACTGCGGTGAGGCCGGCCGCATTCTACGCCACTGCCCGTACCGACGTATCGGCCACCGCTGATTTGCAGCCGACCCACGACACCGTCCTAGCGAACAACCACAAGAAATCGACGAGTACCTGCGGAGGGGAGAGTACGCATCGCCAAATCGTCTGTCACGCTCACCTTAGCCGTTCAGGGCCCGCTTTGCGTCGGCAGGCCAGAACTATGTACGAGGAAGGTCCCCTAGCCCGCGCAGAGGGAACTAAATACAGCAAACTTTGGAGGTGAGGCTGCTTCAAGGCGAAACGACGAAGATCCTCCGCCACCGAAGACCACTAAAAATAACGCAGCCTTTTCACTGACGCTCCACACGACGGCATCGACGACAACACGACCAGAGTGCAAGACGACAACGCTGCTCAACGAAGTAACAATGGTATGTTCCGGTCGTGACCTGAAGAAACGACGGAGCCGAGATCGGACACCAAGGCCCACGTTCAATGGGAGGACGCGAACAAGCTACCTTGAAGTTGCTGCCGACGGTCGCAGAGTCACTGGCTTAGTAGACACCGGAGCTGACTATGCAGTCATAACTGGACCGTTAGCCTCCAAGCTGAGGAAAGTTACGACCGTTTAGGATGGCCCGTTGATTCGCACCACAGGTGGCAACCTCATTACTCCACCGGGACGATGCCCTACAAGAAGAACCGTAAATGGGCGTACTTACCCTGCCAGCTTTGTGGTCCTGCAGCAGTGTTCCCGTGACGTGATTTTAGGCATGGTCTTCTTAAATGGACATAGGGCTATCATTGACCTGCGATCTAAGCTCATCAAGCTCTCCGAAAACAAATCCATACCTGCTACAATAACTTCGACGCAACACATCGCTCTAAACGTCCTCGACGCAGAGTTTACCGTGCCACCTCAATCAGGCGTCGTAGTCTGCGTCGGTATAGCGGATACATCGAAACAATGCTGAAGGCATTGTCGAAGGAAGTGTCCAATTGCTCATGAAACGAAGTATCGGCGTCGCAAGAGCCATCGCAAAATACTGAAGAAGACATGCTCAGGTATTGGTAACAAATTTCAGCGAAGAATACCGGCATCTCAACAAGAGCACGACGATCGCTTTTCTCGACAATTTAGCGGACCTCCGAGATGTATCCGCTCTCCCCTGCCAACCCCTGGAAGACGCATCCAAGTTGTTTTTTAGTTAATGTTTTAGACGCCGCCATGTTGCTTGGTTCTTTTTGCGGGCGCAAGTCAGCCCAATAAAAAGTTTTTTCAGTGCAATCACCGACTCTTCATTTTTGTCATCGAACTTGTCATCACCACGTGACAATATCTCTCCCTCTCTTTCTCTCTCTCTCGTAGTGACTCAATTGACCCCGTGGCATATTTTGTACGGCTAGTGAAGAACGATGCAGCAAAAGCCGAGAGAGTGTATTCTGACCATCAGCCACTAGAAATCAACCCGCCTCTTACATTTGGGTGCATGAGCGGTGAACTGAGCACCGCTACAGTGAATATCGCCGGAGGGACCTGTAGTGCGTTCATGCGTCAGCACGAACGCACGCTTTGCCACCGTATTAATACAGTGGTCACATTTCGGTGGGCGTACTAGAAGCGGGCGAGTAGATGCAGACAATCGCACGCGAGCAGGATTTCCTGGCGGCAACTCAGACAACCTTCCACCTGCTCCTGCCAACCTACTATGGCTGGCACATGGCATAGTGGCAGAGACGGTAGATGGAAATCCCCCATCTCCCAGATAGAGTCATCGCTAGGGCCAATGAATACCTTGTTTTTTCATCAATATGTCGAGATCAGATAAATGCGTAACAGGAAGACGGCTGCCATAGAAAAGAATCGGTAGGGTGGCAAGCGTGGAAGGAGAAGATTATAAGGAGGGTTGATGAATGCCTAACTAGAAGGTGGTGCTGTAAGGACAAGCGGACAGGTGACTACCATGAAAGCAGGAGGTTATGACATGAGTGCGAAAATGCATCCAAGAATTTGGCGAGAATTCAAGGCGAATGAAGGGGATACTGGTTGAGAGACTGAAGAAGGCAGCGGGAGAAGACTTGAAAATGTGATATGGAAATTAGAGAAGGAGGCTACGGCAGTGCCAGGGGACAGAGGTTACGCTCAACAGTTGCATCTTGATGCGTAATACTAACGGGCATAAGCTCTCATATACGGTGGAAAATCTAGCAGCGGTGTTATAGTCCGCGTGTTTAACGATAAGTGAGAAGCATTCCTCTGAAGGGTGAGGCTTGGCAGTTCAACATATTGCAGTCAAGGAGGTTGTACAAAATGCTCGCGGCCACTAAAGGAGACGGAGTTGAAAGGTGTCATGCCGATGCCTTCTCTTTAGCAGTCAAGATATAATTGAATGTCAGTTGAAAGACAGTTTTTTGGGGGAGTATAGTATATTGCAAGTGAACTATATAACAGAAGCATGTTGATAATGATTGGCCTAAGTATAGCAGAAAATCATATGTGCGAAAGATACGCCAAAGGTTCACGTTATCGAGCATTGTAAGTGTCGGCCAATTGTTCACAAGATTCGGATACAAATAAGTAACAGGGAAGGTTTTTACCAACAAAATGAATTGAAAATGCACTCTTTAAAAACATAGCATCGTTGTGCAAATTGCTCATTTGTCCTTTCGCAAAGAGAAGTGATGGTACTCTCCCTAAGGATTGCATCAAATAGGTGAGGCGTGCAAAAAGTGCAGCTCACCTGCTCTCCACAGAAGCCCTTTCAAAATAAATAAGCGACTTATACGGGGAGACTTTTAAAGGTCTAGATAATGATATCTGTATGCAGTTCTGCTCGGGGATATCAGTAGGTAACAAAGAGAGACCGAGCTTACCTGGTGAGGCTCGTCCGAGTGCACTTGGACCTCTCCCTGCTGCCAGGCTTTCCCCTGAGGCCCTTCTCGCCTCCACAACAGTGTTGTTGATGCGTTCTGAACGCGCTGTAGCAGGTTAAGCTCACCACTGTTCGGGTGCCACATGTTGTACCTGCAACATAACACACTTCAGTTCAAATCTTTGGGGAGAACTATGATCTTCAATACTGAACAGGCACTGCCAAGGAGACGCTGTGAACTCAAATATGCCGAATTTGCTTTCTAGCAACCATGTCAGTAGCGAGCCTACGATTTCGTCAGGTCGGTATGGCAGCCCCGTCGATTCTACGCTTCTTTCAGTGAGCATGGGTGACGTTATTGCAAGCATGATCTCATTTAGAGTAACCTGTGATTTAAATGATCTCTCTTATCTTCGCGAAAGTTCTCATGTCAACATAAAATTTATTTTCATACAAGCGGTGTAACACGTTTTGATGGGAGGATAAAAGAGAATGTGACTGAACGTGATTAGTACTATACAGTCTTTCCCCCAGCCAATTTAATAGGAAGAAAAATCAGCCTTACCAGAATGTAAAACAACGTCCTTCATCTGGCGTTGGGCTCATCCGCATCGAAACAATATGAGAAGGGCGCGACTTTTCGGCGTACATGTACCCACCTGCATACAAAAACGCATCGCAGATGTTGAACGATACATGGTATACACACAAAAAAGGGTTTGATTACAAATTGCATTTGAAACCAGTATCAGACCTTGCCGCAGCTTTGAATGAGCGTGTAAAGCGTAGCTGAGCCTAAACCCTCGCAGCGAGACTGAACATCTTAATTCTGTGCCATTGAGCCTCAGTGAAATTTCCTGTCATGAACCGTCACACTCACTAAAGCGTTAACAGCACAATATCAAATAATTCTCACAGTGTTCAGTTGTTAGTCTGGCGTCTCGGATCCATAAATGTGTACTGGTTTTCTCTCCCTGTTTATTTTGGAGACTGTTCACTATGTATACCCATGGAGTCACACCATCAGAAGCTTCGGTGCATTTCGAGTATTCGACACACAGGCAGCAATTGTATGAAAGGCGCAACATCTTAGCTCAGAGCCAGCTCAAAAGTAGAAGAGAACGTCTGCCATGGAAATCCTTCTTGTGGGGTTGAAATAAAACAATCAAGTAGCAGTGAAACCGACTGATATTTATTTACTACAAATAAATATTTTGATACTACCTCTGTCCCTCTTTAAGGGACAGAAGTAAATGCCGCAAGTAGCGGTTTGATTTTTCGATCCCTCCTGGCAAGGAGACGAAGTGGGTCCATAAATTTTGGCTTTTAACGAGTAATGATTCTTGTGGGTATCGCTCTACTTATTTTTAGAAGTCTCACTGCTCTCGAACTCCGAGATGGCGGGAGAGCGCGGACCGCCGAGATCCGTACTCTTATAACTACGGCCACACTACACAATCTTCCTGGCTCGTTCATGGAGTTCCCGCTGCTGCCGAGCGAAAACTGGGGGAGAGTATCCATCAGTGTGCGCCAGATTAAAGTCCGGTCACTTGCCGAGTACCTTGAAGTAGGTATGAACGTTGCGAAATCTACTTCTCAGTACTTCAACTAGATTCGGGGTGGGGGACCCGGACTTGGGGGACGGGGAACCTTAAAAGCGGCTTCATATAGGGAACCTGTAACAGACGCCGGAGACTCGGCAAACGCATTGCAGTAGAGCAATGATCCAAGGGCCGAGGGCCGCATATTCGGCTAAGAGCGAGTGCTCGCCCTTTACGCAGGCTCATATGGGAGCTCGACTCGAATTGTCTGCCAGCCAAAATCCTACGCTGCCCACATTACCTTCCAACTTCCCACAACCCTATCCTAATTCCTAATTCCCATTACCCTACAACCCATCCTTTCCGCTACTTCCCAGGGGAGATACGTGGGATCTCCCCGGGCCCGCTTTCTCGGCAGTGGGTCGCTTTAGTACCTCCCCTTTTTTATTTAATAACTTCCAATCAAAAACATTTGTCTCATTGACCTATTCCTTTATATTTCGGATTGCGGAACGTTCTTTACCCGCGATACATTAGTAGTGCGGGCGGAGTCTGACTTTAGGCTCATTTAGGTTGCCAATTGTAAGGTGCTGATGGCCAGCTGCTTCGTCACTCATGGCCTTGACTCTCAGTCTTACTTTTAGATGTCCACGCTGGCCGTTCGAACCGCTATAGGGGTCGCACTTGCGTTCTTGTAACGTTACCTAACACGGTTCAGAGCTCTAGCAGCTCGGAGAACGAAGCCCGTGCGGGCTGCCTTCTGTACACTTTGTGGCACTCGGTTTGCGAGCGCGGACGCAAGGTCTTAGCGCTTAAAGCCAGTTGCGAGCATAGCGTGTCCCCCCCCCCCCACTTCAAAAAAACAAAAACAAAGCAACTGCAGGAGGATGACAAATTAGTAGCGTACATGAGAGAACGTTAGTTTTGATCTGACAGAAAGGAAACTAGAGGAACAGCCCCTCCTTCAGGGATACGGTGTGTCGGCCTTAATGGCTCCTGGCTGCCATCTGGCATTAGATATCCTCTTTGGCGATTATATACTTGGCTACTTACTTTGTCGCTTATGCCATAAGTATTGCCCCTCATCACCTAAATTCTCCTCGGGATGCTTTGATCAGGTACCGCAATATGCAAGATAACACCCGACATAGTTATAAAGGTACGCAAAACTGAGCAGTACTAAATGCGCCTGCGTAGCCTAAGAGGTATAATGTCTAACTCGGAATACAATGATCCAGAAAGGCTAGACTGCAATTACAGCTTCCTATCTATAATGTCACCAGGTCACATACCCTCGTCTCGTTACGTCCCAGAATCCGATAGCCATTCTGTTCAGGTTCACGTTACCTGCTATCTGCCAAATCCGTATGCAGAATTTAAAGCGACAGCGTTAAAGCACGCGCTCACCGAAAATTCGGTGTCAATGTTGCGAGCTAAATGTCAGATTCATGACGCCGGCAAGTGGGTAACTGGCAGCTGACATTGCCGCACACTGACTGGACATAGAGTTGCCTGACATTACGTTTGACAGGAGTTGCCAACTCGGATATCCCCTTTAATATGAGAGGGTGATATCAGAATCAGCCTGCCATGCTAGGACCCTTGCATTGACGTTACCCCTAGGCCACGCAGGAATGTTTATATGGCCTCGTTAAAGTGGGGCTTTATATGTCTTGTGATAGCCTACGCTATAGCTTCACACCCTCAATGACGGAGCTTAAGTGTCCCTCATATTTTTCTCAGTCATAACAAAGAAGGCACCGCGTTGTCTCATGAATGAGAGCTTTAATGTTCTCGCGTTCATAACATTGCAAGTTTTCTTCTGGTATTTTCTTCCCACAACATCAGGCAGACGGAGATGAATCCGGGCTTGTCCAGGATTGCAGGGATTGTATAGAAACCCACTGTATTATGTATACTTGTGATGTCGTGGTATGGGCAAGGCAAAACACTACGCACGAGGGTACCAGGCATTGCTCGGGAACCATATGTCTCCATTTCTCTCGGAAGAAGCAAATCACAGGGCGATAGTTTCCTGGCTGCCACCGCGCTTAAGCGAAGCTGGGGATGTGTTGCGCGACCCTCCTTGAGAATGCCTGTTCACGAAAAAGGTGGCGCATATGCCCAATCTCACAAAGCGGGGCGAATTTCCGCCGCCCCACAGCCACACAAAAGTTCGAACGGCGCCTCAAATGATTTGGGCTCAGGAACAGCCTTGCCAAAGGCCCAGAACGCCTTCGAACGGGTAGCAATTGCAGCGACTGTGGCGATTCCAAGACACACAAGCACAGATAATCTCCAGTGTAACTTTAGAACCCCCCTAAAATAAAAACTACTCGGTTACGGCGGCCATTGTCTATTAGCAAGTTTAAATAAACGGAGTGACGCGATGATGGACCGAACGTAACCTGCATTTGAAAGTTTAACGCAAATTCGGGATAATTGGGAAAGTTGTAATAAATGTTAACTTTATATCAAATGTTGCAAATATAGTTATCTTAATATCTCCAGAAAACGCCGCTGAATAGTGGCAGAGAAATAGCTTCGTTTTTTGGAGCATTCCTTGGTGAGTATTCAAATCGTTAATAAGGTTTAAATTTGGGCGAGTTGAATCCTATTCATATTGAAGGTAGCGCAAAAAAAAAAAAAAAAAAAAAAAAAAAACGAGGTCCAAGGAGTAGAAGGCACAAAAGCGCTGTTGTTGCGTCCTTCTACTTGGTCCTCGTTTTTTTTTTGCGCTGCCTCCAATATCCAGATCACGTTCGTGCTAATATATTTCGAGTACCTTTTTTACCGATACCCAGTCTTTCAAACATCAAATTACATGGATAAACAGCTCAAAATTGTGCTTTACTGCATATCGTGTTGACAAGCTGCGGCGAAAAATCACTGGCAAAAAAATAACACGACATCTTTTGCTAGCAACCCGTGCTGAATTACTCATTTTTGGAGTGAGCATTGGTATGAAACTTCTAAAGATGTTTCATTTTACGCCAAATAGAAAATCATTTTCAAGGCAGACGTTTTTTCTCCTCAGTGGAGGAGTTTGAACCGGATCGAAGGTTTATTTGCCACAAGTAAAGCAACCTAATAAACTTCATAGACACAACAAAATTGTGTAAGCGTCCCTGTACGATTTGCTATAAACATATATATGCAGTAACGGCACTGAGGACAACGTGACATTGTCATTCATGCAGAAATAGTCTGTAAATAATGAACTATAGTTCAGTACAAAGTTTATACGCTTATACATTTATATATGCAATAGGCGCTGGCATCTAAACAAAAAAAAAATGCATGGCACGGGTAGTATATAAGCTGTTTTAAAATAAATGTAAGGTATTATGTTTTACTAAGAATAAAACGAGGTATCATGCTTTACTAAGAATCCACTGTTTGATATGTTCCTTGAAGGAATGGAGGATAGCTATGGAGGGGGGGGGGGGGGGGTATACTGTCGAAGGCAAACTATCTGTTGAAGGTAGTCGATCACCTAGTGTCTTTACCAGGAACTAATAGTCATTAATTTGAATGTAATATTAGGACACATTAAGGCTCGATTAATTCTTCGATGCTTGAAATATTCAACCATTGTGAAAAGACCCCAGTACTTACCTCCATGCACTGAACTCGCCATGGGCTGCCATTTCAACCTTGCCTGGCCACTCTCCCCAGAATAATACACCCACCGCAAGTACTTCTCTGAGCGCTCGGGGAACCAGCCACAGTCGCTGGGGTGGGAGAAGTTGCAGCTCACCTGCTGTGTAGCCTCCCCTGTAAACAAAGCACGTGATTTGAATGTCGACGGATATTTCGATAAAATTGATCTGGCTGTTCTGTAGACCAAGACGAGAGTAGTGAATTAAGAATGAATTGAATTTAGCTCGCGTTGTCCGCGACCGGCTTCTGATGTCAAAGCCAAACCGACAGCCGTCATCCGGGGACCAACGCCTAAATATCTCGGCCCCAAACTACATGTAACGAGGTTGAACGGTACTACAGTACAGCACCCTTGAATAGAAGTGTCACATAAGCGCTAGGTGCTCCACAAACAAGTTATAAAATTTGTGTTTTCATTATCTTCCGCACGTTCGTTGAGATATAATACAAGCGAACATTTGAAATAAACTGAATTATAATTTGTCAATTCTATGCCTTCAAAAGAGGCAGACACATGAGACCACACACTCTGTTATCATTTGACTGTCAGAGGCCTTTCTTTTATCCAAAGACATGTCATGTTGCATATGATGGGGTTGTCTTAATGTAAAGTAGATCGTGTAGCTAATTGTCTCCCAGCAACCGAAGGAAACTCCAGCTCTCAACAGCTCTCCGTTAGCCACAGATGCAGGTCTTCCTTTCTTGTAGCCAACATTCCAACCTCCAGAAGTCTTTTTTTTTTTTTTGATGGCTGCATCACTGGCCACGTCCATAAAAGGTGGCAAAGGCCGACTTCAGTGCCTCGCCTCGTGTACATAGGATATGTTCTTGACATTGCATCTTCTTGGCAGCTCCTTTGGCACGTCACTGACGTGATAAGGGCGGCCCCAGCCCTAATCCTTGTAAGAGGTACGACCTTCATTTTCATTAGGTTATGATGGTCATCATAACCTAATTCACAAGTTCGCAAGGGAATCAGGGCGCGCGCTCTTTTGCTTAAAGCTGATGAAGAGGGACGATAGAGCGGGCATTAAAAGGGAGGCTTGTGGGCGAGGCACTCGTATTAGGGGCTTCGTGTGTAAGGCGTCTGCTTTCTTTCGATCAATATTCTTAGTGCCTCCCTGTATCCAATGTACCTGAACGGGTTTCTTCATTTTCCTTTACATCATGTGTCCCCTGAGCAATGCTTAGCATTTTTGTAATTCTCTTGAGTTGTTTAATAGCCGATAGAGAGTCGGTGTAAATGTGAGCTCCTTTTATAGACGGTATGGTATTTGTAGGCTCTCTCGCGTCAAGGGTAGCGCAAAGCGCCTTACAAGTGAATCCGCTTAGTACGTTAAGTACGCTCGATGTGCGAATTACGTCGACCCTGTTGGGCTGGTAGTTCCTTTTCTTCCAACGCTTTCAGTGATCGATGTGTCTGTATAAGCTATACATGACCCGTGACTTAAGCAATTATTGGACCTGTTGCTGGCCGTGTTTCGCGATAGAGTTGAGCAGCCTTGTTAGTATGTATTGAATTGTAGTCACAGGGAGATAAATCTGTTAAGGAGACGTTAGACAACCCAGTATGAAGGTTTCCGTTCACACTATACATTCGACAAAGGATACGGTAGACAACTCAGGATTCAAATTTCCGTTCACTTCGCTGTGGACGGAAATGTTAAGCCTGCATTATCTACCATGTCCTTCGTCGGAGGTAGCGCGGCAGCCTGCGCATGATCTGAAAAAAAAAAAAAAAAGGAATTGCCGCCTGATCAGCAAACTCCTTCATGCCATCTGTGTTTATTGTCGGATAATTTTGATATGATCTTTAATCTTTCTCCCTTTTTCCATTCCTCAAAAATACCTCTTGGGTGCTCTATGGTCATGTATGGTGCCCAAACTACAGCATGAATCAGCCCATCTTTTGTGAGCGATTTGCATTTCTTGGGGGGGTGCATCAGCTGTCTGCCGTTTGACAGCTTACTTTGAATGCCCTCAGGTTGCCGATAAACCTTTACCTCCGCTCGTTTTCGACGCGCCCATAGTTGCAGAAGATGAGGTCGGGAATTGATTCTCGTTTGAAGTTGTAATGATGTGGTGGTTCTTAAAAACCACTTGCACTATTGGTACCAGCCTGGCTGCGCTGAAATCTTTGGTCCGAATATATGGCCCAAGCAGCAACAACATTGGGCCCAGTATTGGTACTACGTTGGTCACGACCGGTCGTACATTGGCCTGGACATTGTCAACACCGTACCAACACTGGGCCCAAGATTTGTGCTCGAACACCATCCCAGTGTGTTAAGGATGCATTTGTTGTAAATTTATTGATTTTTGTCGTATTGAAGATATGTTGATTGTTATGCTGTCGTTATCCCATGCATGTAATTCTCTCCCATTCTTGTGTACCAGGGCCCTTCCAGCAAGTGAAAGCTTTAAGCATCGTTGCAAAAATGGAGTAACTGAGCAAGGTGAACTTCAGATGTCTTGCAACAGGGCATTTGAGACGTCATATGCTTTAGGGTGCGGGCAGCTTTATAAGAGGTACGTTGCCCAGAATAACATCGTCTGGGGTGTCCTCAAGTGTGGCATCACAGTTCTATGCCCGTAACCATTTCATGCTTACATCTCTCGGTGAGAGGTGAGGCAGTCATTTTTTTTATTACAAATCATGACTTTGACACCTTACAACTTTCGCATTCTATGGTCATTATTATGTAAATGCAATATTAAACCATATATCTAATGTGACATATATCATTCTTTAAATAACAAGGCAGTATTATAGAAAAATAGTTCATTTCCAGATGAGATATTAACTCTCCCTGGTATATCTTTAAACATTGCATTTAGGCGGGGCAAATAGGATACCCTTCTGTATAGACATACAACTCCGAACCATCTGTAAAGATGTTCGTAGGTCCTTTCTTCTTTGAAGTCTAAAATTAATTTTGCTGTTGAACTACGACCCCAGACAGATTACTTCTACAGCGGAGCTCTTAATACACATTCCTAGCCTCATCGCCATTGGGCTGCAGAGGTGGAGCTGTAACTATTACAAATAGAATATGAGATGAGAAGTCAAGAGCTCACATAGGTGGAAAGAGCTGGAGCGCCCGAGCTCTCCTTGGTCGGAGCAGGGTGGCTCCAATAAAGAAGCGGCTCATTTTTGTCAGTAAAAAAGATAGGACACATAGGATGATTTTGAAGTATCCGCCCTTTGCACGCTGAGTGACCTGCCTCTAACCGTGGTTGTCAGGACGGTTGATTCTCTCGTACCTATAGTACCTTTCATTCTGGGGCCCTTACAATGCGTCCACTGCGAAGTCAGACAGAGGGCACAAGAGTTAACGCCAACTTTACCCTTTGGTGAGCAAGGCAGTTTGCACCATGAATGTTGCCCTTGAAATTGCGTATGGAACAAATACTGCTTAAAATTGACCAGCGATTTTGACGCTCGGTAATGCGGAATTGGAACGCAGCCATTGGGGTGTTTTAATTTGCGATATTCTGACGGTCTGACTTTGGGAGATACATATTTCAGTGTACAGGCACATCAAACTATATTTTTATGCCTAAATTATTCTCAATTGGCACTCAATTTCTCATCAGTTCCTAATTGTGATAAAATATGCGCGGTTATGACACCAGCTGGCACTGCTGTAGTGTCTCGGCGACCTCACCGCGAGCGGGCCGCGGTCTGCCTGGGCATATTTCTGTACTGCGTAAACATAGTTTGCTACGGGCATTTCGCTTATTCCTGAAGCTCCAGCTTTAAGAGGACGTGGCAGCCATGCACGTGGCTTCCGAATTCGGTTCTTCGTTTCTATTTACATTCATATTAATGTACATTACTCTGCCCTCAATATCTACCATCTTCCGACATAGATTTAGCATATAAAGTTAAGTAATTATGACATCGGTATGCAATGGAACTTGAAGCCAGCCATTAAACCCTATGCCACGCTGGAAAGTTTCCCAGCATGGCCTAAGGGTTTCATGGGTGACTGGAGAAGCAAGGCGTCCGGGTTAATAGTATTCACACGTTACGACTTGGTAGCTCCTCAGTTTCGCAGTCCTAAGCTACAGCTGCGCTCTATAACCTTGAACTCCAGTTTCGAACTTACACTTCCACAATTTCCTCTTCCCTCATTGCCATCCTAAGCCTCCAGCCTCTAGCGCAGCTATCTCCAGTGCCGCGCTATCTCGTCCACCCTTCATAACGACCATTCTACTAGTTGCATTCGTGTACCGTCGGCATAGCCTTCTGCTTTCACGGTAGACACACGTTAAAGAACCCCAGGTGGTCGAAATATCCGGAGTCCTCCACCATGGCGTCTCTCACAGCTTGAGCTGCTTTGGTACCTTAAGTCTTAAAAACCAAAACCAAACCGAACCATACGTTGCCTCTTGAAACGCCATTACAAGGCTCCGCACTCTTCACGCCTGCTCATGAACGCCTCCTTTCAGGGTAACCACTCGAGGGTTCTTTCTGCCACCGCCGAACACCTGTCGTGCCTTCCATCACTTTCCCCACACAGCCCAAGTTACTCAGCCATTCGCCTTTCAACATCTTCTTCCTTTGCTCGTAAACGTTGGGAAATTATATTTCAATTTCTCCAATGTAATACCTGCCAGCCGTGGCAAGTACCATTTCGCTCCACTCCGACCTGCCGCGCTAGCAAACAACACGTTACGCCGATGACTACGATACGCAATCTTGTAGCGAGTACCTTTGAGCATGCGCTCTAACAAAATGCCGAAAAGAAGTTAGGAGCACATATGGCGCATTAAAAATGACGTTTGTGGAGGCGCGCATAAGCCATGCATTTGTCTTTACTGCAGTGGATAAAATTTAGCATAGATTGCCACTCGTGGAGGAATACCATGACGTGGCAATAGAAATATTGCAGCCATTTTCCTTTCAAGTTGAGATTTTGCGCGGTTCAACATGAGAAAAATTTTATTATAGCTTTGCCACATGTGTGTCCCCAAGTGAGGAAGAGGAAGCAAAATTCATTTTCTTGCACTCACATTGGTATATGCTTAGGGCAAAGTGATCATTATTATTTCTGTTGCGATCCCATGGCGCAATAAATGCTAAATGTCAAGTAAGAGGGGTGCCCCGTGTCCGCACTTACATCCTTCGGCTTGCGCATCCGGGTGGCAGTTGCTGTATTCGATGTCATCGATACTCACACCTGGTGTGTTCGCCTCGTAAAAGATCTGTTTAAATAAATGAAAAACGAACATTCAGTCACCTATCCGCACCTTTGTAGGCTTGCAATATCAGATTAGTTGAGGATCGCTTCCTAAGGAAGCAGCGACTCACAGCTTTATTACTATTTTATATGTATTGCCGCATAGTTAGGCTAACAATATATATATATATATATAAAGCTATCTCTCCAACACATTCCCTCAAATACGTAAACAGCAACTTTAATCATCTGTTCCAAAAGGAAAGGAACGGTCGATAAATGTATAACACGAGATCTTTGCACATGAGCAAACTACTAAAATGGAATCTTTTTTAAAAGAGAGAGAGAGAGATTCCTTTTCAGTACTTGCTCATGCTCATGGATCTAGTGATATCTCTTTACGAACCATTCTTTTTCCTGTCGGGACAGATGAAGCGTGCTTGCCGTTTTATGTATTCGAGGGAAAATGTTTTGCAAACTAGATATACAGACATTTCGAAGGCGCTGTGTATTCTGGACAGTCACAGGCATTCATTGCCCTATGCTGCTTTATGTTTAGTGACGATTTCGTAGCACCCTTGAACTTAACGTTGTATTGAACTGCATAAATGTGTGATATAACGGCCGCTCGACGGAAGTGATATTTCTGACACGGAATTGAAATTATAATATAATGCCTCGTATAGAATAGTGGGTAAATAAGATAGGTCATAGAACGGACCGTGATTTATGAACTCCGCTGAACAATGTTAACCATAAATGATCAGTTTTAAGACTTTTGATTGCAGCGACCGAGCCAGTGCATAGAACTCCTTGGTTCTATAGTTACGCTGGGTGGGTAGTGATTTGTTTTGGCAACACGTAGGAGGACGTCTACAACTGGCTAAATCTTGTCCCTGAACTATTTTATATGGTGGTCGGTGTTACAAGGTCCACCTTAGAGTTACAAAGCAACAGTGATGGATGCTTTTCCATCAAAGAAATTTAGTTTAATTATTGTCAGGGAAATAAACGCCAAATGTGACATAGTTGACCGAAAAATATAACGCTTCATGCAAAAGAAAAAGCCATTTCATAGCATTCCTCGCTAGAACGTTGTGGTTCTGGACGAAAATGTATTTTTTAGTTATTCCATGCTTACAGTGCATCTGAAACTGTGTTGTTATCCTTTTCCTAGAAAACCAAGATCTCTGATCTCGAGTTTAAATCATCAAGCGTTCCTGAATTTGCTGCTTAACGGAATTATCCACCAGAAAACATTGTTGACTGCAGTAATGCAGAAGGGACTACAACAGTATTGAGCGCTGAACGCAACAAGACAGAGAAGGCAAACGCATGGTCTTCCAGATACCTAACATCATAACATGGTCTGAGGGATGAGTATATAAAGTATTCAGCCCAGAATTATTTTACACAATAGGAAAACTTAGAAGCATAAAAGGTCCTGACGCCTGTTTAGTTCAAGTGTTCGAAGTTTCTTACGTAGGGTTGTACGCCAGCGGAACGGTCATGAGGGACTTGGAGCATATACGTCAATGAATCTTAACTCAGCAGCTCGTAACTGACAATGGAAGTCGCGACTAGCTGACGCCCTTGGGTAATGTGAGTATAAGAGGAACAAATGCAGGCAAGTCAATGAGTTATGAGTTTCATTGTCAGCAACACGTCCCTCTCAGACTTGTAGTCAGTAAAATTTGAAATTCCTTGCGCTCTCCACTAGGAAAAGAATGTTAGAAGTCGAGATAACGTTCCTTAGATTAAACGACCATGCAGCAACAAATGAAAGGCATCAGTGGTCAAGTAGCTTACCCGGGCTCCTGTTTCCCAGTTTCCAATCTTAACAGACATCTTAACCCATTTGGCTTTGACGCTGCTTCGTGTGACCGAAGCTAATATTTGGACTGAGCTTGAGGAAGTGCTGGTGGCTGAGCGGTGCAATACTCCGAAGTGGAGTCGTGCATATCCTGAAATAGCAATTTTGTACACAAGCATATGAATTTCCTGGACTTCTATTTTTGGTTAGATGAAGTTTATGTGCACATGTCATGTTACTTAAAAACAAGCTCTATTCAAACAGCGTTTTTTTTTTATCATTGCACGCCCCATACTATGTAGGAAATATTTTTTTGCCTGTTTACTTTTTGTCTTCGAATATCTCTGAAAGGTCTCAGAAAGCGTTGTGAAAACTGTGTTTTGAATACAAAAGTTAATAAAAAAATACTTAGAAGAAAAGAATTGACTGACGGTTTGTTATGAAGTTACTACAGAGACCTAGAAAAATCGAAGAAAACAGACATTAAATGTTTTACAAGTAGTCCTACTAACTGAATTATTGGTGAGGGAAACCGAGAATATACAGAAAAATACAAGCATTTGGGAAGGTGGCGATCGATGCAGAGGCGCCCAGCACGCAACCGCGATTCAAGTATGGCTGGAAAGGACTACGAAAAAACATGTTCAGCATTATATAATTGTAAAGAATTTTCAATTGCGCACAGATCCTTTAGCTGTTTTACATGGATGGCCTCTAAAAGAAACCCAACCTTTAGAGCGATGCTTTGTAACCTGGCCACCTTGCGACATATGCGGAGAGGCTACAACACTGCAGACTCTATCACAGGGAATACAGGTATCTGCCACAACCAAGGCGCTCTCCAAAGTGGAGCAAGTTATGTTGCGACTCCTACAGACAGGTACAACGCAGCTGCCTGTTTAAATAAAATGCGTCCCGGGTCCTGCGACCCCAAATGTGAGCTTTGCGGAGAGAAAGCAGGCCTACACCGCGTGATAAGGACTTAATTGCCCAAAACAATCCGCCTGATGACACAAACGCAGTGCAACTATTGACACAAATGCAGTGATGACACAAACGCAGTGCAGGGGGGAGGGGGGGGGGCGCCCTATTTAGCTCCGGACTCGAGATGCAAAGGGCACTCGTGATACGTACAAGGATAGCAGAAGCAGCCGCTGAAGTCCCAGACTAGGGACTCCACCCACGCATCAACATCCTTTTCTCTCAATAATTTTTTTCAATCAGTCAGCCTTGCCTGCAGTTTTTATTTTTTCAAATTATACTCGCATGTGCTGAGATAGGAAGAAAAACTCAGCAAGGTTTAGAAGTTATGTCATTTGCCTTTACATTTTATGTATGCTTTCTTGTCGGTAATTAGAGCAGCAGCCCGTTCAGCCCAAATGGGAAGTCCATCTTGAGAAGGAGATGTATACATTTTCAGCGCCAATGTTCGCATAGATTTCAGGTTTCGTTTTACAACCCCCAGCTTAACCGCTAGAATTGCAATGACAAAGCTTTCACAGCTTTTTGGAGGTCACAGTATGCGTTGGGACACCTAGAAAACATATTGTAACACCACCGGCTTTGAAGACAATATATCAGGCCGGCTTTTAGGGGGACTTTTTATTTTGGCTGGACAGTTTGAGTGACCTCTGATATAACCGTTCCAGGGAAACCTGTCGTCGAGACATGAGAAAGCTTATTGCTAAGACTGCCCTGCATTCTATGAGGGCACGATATTTGAAGTGCGCATTTCAAACAACAAAAAAAAAAGCAATAGTTCTCTTCAGTACCATGTAGTGCACAGAGTCGCACCACAACAGTTTTTTTTTGGCATGGGGCAAGCACATATAGCAAACGTAATTGGCACAGAAGAGTACACTTAAGGTCTTAGAAGCGCCACTCGTTATAATTAGTGAGCTGCAAAACAATTTGTGAGAAGAATATAAAAGTATGAAACTAAAATAGGATGAAAATTCAACAATGCATAAAACTACAACATATAAATGTCTCTTCTAATGAGCTTCGAATAAACGGTAACATAGATATATCTCGTAAAATGGGAGCAATGTAGGGCTAATGCAAACTCATTTACGCTGCAGAAAAAACTGAGTGCCACGTAGGCTACGTACTTTACTGGGGAAATTACTTGTGATACGGACATGGGTGGCCAATCACGGGTTAAAGTTCCTTAGACTTTAGCATAATTTGGCGTATATCCTATCATGGAAGCTAGAAGGCCGGAGGGAATATTGCGAAAAGCAGAGCCATGACAGAACATGTTCAGACACGTTTAACTGCGAATCCAAGGTAAACCGAGCTTGTCCTGTACCTAGACCCCGACTATCACGTGACGTTTGATTCCCGCCTGGGACTGATCGCTTCCTGCTACAGCAGTTTTCCTCCTCCTCTCGTCCGTCGCCACTCGCAAAGGTCAATGATGATATCGACTTCCCAATCCAATATTGGCTCACGTAAAGGATGTAATGCTGATGTAAAAAAAAATGAGCCAAAACTTTTGCTGGCCACGACCAACGGCCATTGAGTACGGGACTTCCTAGCCGGAGATTTTGCTGTCTGTTAAAAATTTCACGGCGTGAAAAATTTTCTTCTAAGCTATTTAGCGGAGCGCCTGGGCTCGCTTTGCAGTTCAAAACTTCTACATAGTGAGAACACGAAGCCCTTCCGCTTTCTAGATATTATGGTCGCTGACAACGGAAGACATGACACTTTTAAAATTAAAAAGAAAATAGTTTAGCCGCATACTTTTCACGGGGGCTGTATATATTATGGCCGTAACGCAGGCATATCTAAAAGGAACCTCGCGACGCCCTTTTACGTGTAGACCAAAACATCTTTGTCTAGAAAAATAAGCGCACAAATTTGACCCTACCAGGGGCACCGGAGCCTGATAGGTTATTTTTAGTTTACCTGCCTTGAAAATCCACTCAAAAAGGTTTAAGAATATATTGGCTAAAAAAGGTCCTTCCAATGAAATTTGCCTTTTAAATCTGGTTCGAAGAAGGAAAAAGGAGTTGAGCTTTTTTGTAGCTCCAACTACACTTTTTATTACGTTGCACACAACGTTCCTAAAGGCCCATTTACTACTTACTGAAGCTAGAAAATGTGCACCAACAATCAGTAACGCACCAACCGTTTCCGCAATGCAAAAATTCCTACTGTAGCTTCATTAACACCGAGTTTTCAGGGAATAATTAATGGCGATGCCCTTCTCTCCGCCGTCAACACAGCCCACGCTGCCGAGCAAGAGAAAAAAAAATACAGGTCGCAACGGCGTCCCACCAGGCCCCGTCTCTCCCGTATAACATAGCAACACCCAATGAGAGGTAGTGGCTGCAAGCCCTTGACTAGCTACCCTTGACGCCATTGGGAAGCTTTGGGCGTTGGTATTTGCCGGCCAAATCGGTCGTGAGTGTTATACAGCAGCACATTTAAAATTGTCTGTAAATTATATACCCTATGCAAAGCTTTCAAATTTGACTCGAATAGTCGTAAAGACAACCTCTACAGATTTTTTGCATTATAATATTACTGGAAGCAAAACTTCAGGGCACATTCAAAGATATACTCACTGATATCCGGAATGTAGACGGAGAAACTGACGACACACGAGTGAGCTATTTCACCCAGTCGTGGCGTCAGCATTGACCTCGCCATGCCGAATGGAGATTCTGCGTTTTAGAAAAGATGAAAGCACACCTGTAGATGGTACTTAACAGTATCTCGGGACATTAAAATGTTTCTATCAATTTTACTAGTTTTATTTGGGCTCCCTCACAAGCTCAGCGGGAGGTAGTTGGGCTGAGGAAGGTGGGAATATATGAGCGTAAGTAACGTCATTACACAATGCTTCGCTGTCAGTGTGGTCAATGCAGGAGGCTGAAATATAAGGACATCTTTATAAAGGAGTCATTATTGCCTTAGAAGCACGTAAAAAGGGCGATTATTTCCAATTTGAAATTAAATGGATTACGGATTTTCAAGATACATACTGGGATATATTTTCAGTGGATGAAAGCTTAAAGCAAACAGGACAAAAAAAAAATGCAACTAACCAGTTTGTAAATATACAATGAAACCTAATTAGTTAATTGCGGAGCTTTCGGCTACTGGGTTTAACATACTGTGAAAATAGACGCACACAAGCACTGTATCACTATGTGCTATCTCTCCAGCGCTGTATGTCATGCAAGTTCGTGCGTAAAATGAGTACAGACTACCTGAAGCGTTAATATTTAGTAAACAAAGGTAGTATTGAACTCAATGCCTAACCTTGAGGAGTTTCACCAGACCGCATGCTTCGTAATTCTTATTCCCACTGATATCGCAGGTACAATAACATCGCTTTAAGCATTGATGTTGATTTTTAGATACATATTTAATTTCTATATTTATTCAAGGTAGTCTTTTCAAAGGAGGGCATTACATTGCAGGAAACTGGGTACAATCAAGCCTAATAACATTCGCGATACATTCAAGAAAAACAAGCGCAACAAGAAATATGAAGTACACATTTGGCATAACATGAAACGGAAAAGGAAAATGGAGAACATTCATGAAATATTCTGCACACTTTTGTCACAGACAAGGAGCTTTTGAAATGTTTTGATGTCAGTTTCTGTAGCAATTCCCGTTGGTAAGTTATTCCATTGAATGGTAGTACGAGGCATGAATGAACTGGCATAAAACGATGAATGACCTGTTATGCGTTGAACTTTGAAAGCATGATCGCATCGGGGAGAGCTGGCATGAACTGACTAAAACAAATGATCGCGAAGTAATGACTGACGATCAAGCTCATGAAAAAGTGTTCAAGATGCATGTTTACAACGAGGAGATAAATCTGCCGGTTCAGTATTTATTTTTTCAGTACAGGAACGCTTGTCAAACGTGAGTAGTCCCTAAATATATATAGCAGCACTGTTCACTAAAGGGCTGTTTACTTATTGGCAAAGGCGGGGGGGGGGGGGGGGGGGGGGGGGAATTGGTTACAGTTGTATTTCAAGCAGGTCGTATACGGTATTTATTGATCTAAAGCCACCATCACGCGCTACTGGAACATTGTGGCATCGCGTATCATCGCCGTTCTTAATCTGCATATCTGCATACAGCACTCTTTTAAAACCAGAATTTTAAAACATTTTGAGCATCGCATATTGTAATGAGACCCGAAAGAGCTTTGGAAAGACAGTTGGAAAATAAAATATGATCTGTTAGCTTCAGTAAGTCGCCGCCGTGTACACAGGTTCAAATAATCCATTTAAATTTTCATTAAGAGACTATAACTAAGAGACACGCGAGTGTAGGTCGCTGAAGAAACTTATTCATAATTATATATGTGTAGCGTTTTTCTAGTAAAGAACAATAGATTAGATATGCTGTTATATAAACAAAATAGTCAACATGTCCATATTTCAAGGTTGCACTGACCTTGCTGTGACTGCATTGGGAGAACAAGTACATATCCCTGTAGAAAGGTTTGTAAAATATGTTATGTTCTTACATAATTTAACCATGCCCAACGTTTTGCCATCAGCGCTCAATGTGATGTTATATGTCAATCACATAAGTTCTGTTTCTGATTTCATCTCGTACATTCATGGCGCAGAAGATTAGGCACATGTTTGCGACAAAAAAGAGCCAAGCTGGTTTAAACATCACACACTTGAACATTCGCAGGACTTTTTTATGTATTATGTTGACATATTACCTTACATTCAACGTGCCCTTGCCGTGCGGATGTTTCAATAACATCACCAGAACTAAGAAATTTAAAGTATTCTGCTCTGTCCAGTCTTACCCAATACCCGTATTTGAAAATATTTGGGAGATAATATAATCCGTCACGTCTGGCTGCACGGAGCGAGATTGTTCATGAAGTGATATGCCGTATAGTGCCCCAAAGTAGCACAAAGTGGGCTGTGAAGTGCGTTCCCGTGTTGGGCCCATGTGGGCCCCATGTGGGATCTGCAGTCCGTGTTCACTTACAACTCGATCGGTTCGAATTCGTACACACATGGGTAGCCGTAATAGGGCTTCCCGCATTCGGCTCGGATAGCCGAATGTGGGCAGCATACTAAAATCACTAATGAGCCCTACGTTTGTAGAGGCTGGTACCGTCCCATTTATCAACCTTTGAATGCTCGTGTCGGTTAATCCATCCAATACAAGAATAGTACCGGCGCGGGCTGTACAGGCTCCAATCCGAATTTTTGGGCTAGACCGCGTGTTGCCCTTATAGGTGGAAGTTGGGAGTTTCGGGGCAGCCCCCTTTACCATCAAGTGTAAGACACTGAGCACTATTTTTTTTTTATCTCGTGTTCTGAACTCAGCAGTATAATATAAATTTATTCCCAGCACTTTTAATAATATGGGGTGGCTCACATTGGCGTCTAAATGTGTGCTACTACGGAAACTTTTATCAAAATGATTTGTGAGATGACATTTCACATGAAAAAGTTCCTTGTCATGTTTCTCAATTCCATTTGTCTTCGTTTTCATTTTCTGGGCATTATAAATATATACCTAAAACGCCTAAAAACAGGATCTCCACAAGTTAATATTTGGAGAAACAAGAAAGGTTTTTTTTGTTAGGCTTGGAAATTATCCGACATTGCTTGCTTTCCCAGCAGCTGCCAGTCTCAATTTTTAAGTTTACACTGTAGGCAAATTCAACCGGATTCAATTCGAACACCATCACACTGTTATAAAACAGTGGGGATGTTGTTCGAATTGAATTTCGTTACTATTTACTGTTCTCGTAAACTAACAT
Organism: Amblyomma maculatum; assembly: GCF_055883805.1. Taxonomy (NCBI): domain Eukaryota; kingdom Metazoa; phylum Arthropoda; class Arachnida; order Ixodida; family Ixodidae; genus Amblyomma; species Amblyomma maculatum. The sequence continues at coordinate 161,323,506 of NC_139347.1, forward strand.
TGCCTTTACGGCACGAACTACAAGCAAAAGATTTTTAAAATTCAGCCTGTATGATTTGACAACCACCCTTTTTAGTTTTCTTTTAATCTCGTTTGACTCATTTCGGAAAAGAATTGTATTTCACCCTGGTTGAGTTCCGAGAACGCTGCATAGGCGCCAGTACGCAAAGAAGTGTCGGTTTTCGGAAAGCTAGGTTGGCGGCTGCCTTCTTCCGTCGTTGTCCTCTTCCATCCAAAGTGTGAATCTGGGTATTCGTTTTCCAGGCCGCACATGTCATCGAAGAAATCGCAGGCGCCTGCAATGAAGAACACATTTTAGGGCGAAAGCCTTTATTGGCTCATCGTTGTCGTCTGCAAAAGTGTCAAGCTTTAGCGGTGGCTTTGATTGGTAGAGACGGAATGACGTCATGGAGGTCTCGATCAATCGCAGAGCACAGCCACGGTATGCGCGAATGCGTGGCTTATGTGGCCACATGCCAATCAATGACTAATTACTAATAATTACTCAACAAGTAATCAATTATTCATTACTAATTATTGACAGATTATTTAAATAATTACTGCTTACTACATAGTAATATTGCCTAGTTAATTCACAAATGCTAATTAGTGACAGTTGTGTAAATAATTAATTACTAAACATTGCCGCCCACCCGGTAAAATCAACCACACAGCAGTAAACGTACAACTACGAAGATACAAGGAGCGCGATCTTGTCGCTGCCAAGCAGAATTGACTGAATACATGCGCTCGCAGAATTTAAGAGTAGTCGCTCGCTTCACTCGCAGCAGCATTCATCGCTACATGCGCAACAGTCGCGTAGCAGAACGCAGCGCTCAGGCTTTCGCCTTTCATCACTTTAGTCGCCAAAGTGTCGGCGAATTTTTATATAATACTTGGATTGAACATCTCCTTTGTGAATATGCTGCTTTTGTAGGTGCGAGACTTAAATTGCATTGTGCGTTGGACCGCCTCGATTCTCGCACTTTAGCAACGGATAAGATCCTTGGCCGTGGCTGTAACAGTCGACAGCTTTCAGGGCCTACAAGAGCATTTTTATTACTTGACAGCAACGGGCCTCAGTTCCACATTGTGACTGTGTCCTCCATATCTTTTGTCTTCTTCTTTTTAATCCCCTTATAACTTTTCCCAGTGCAGGGTAGGAAACCGGACGCATTTCTGGTTAACATTCCTGCATTCTGTCTTCCTCCCTATCTATCTATCAGCTGTGAGAATAAATGAAAAATAAATAAAAATAATTAGTATTAGAAACAAGATGGGTGAATTCGATTTACAATTTCTTCTCTTGGTTTGAAATTTCATCCTCTAGCATTAACCAAAGCCTGATTGTCGAAAACTGAGGTATGATACAAATAGATGACTGCAAGTGTATGAGCTTGAGTGGGGATGGGCAGAGAGGGGAAAAGGGGAAGGTAAAGTTCTCTCTTTAATGTATGGGGTGCATCACAAAGCTATATATGAATTCATGTGGATGGATGACGACCTTGAAAGCATTTTTGTGATGGTTTCAAACTTTGCGGTTGGCGTTTCATACAGACCGGCTTTGGGTAATGCATCAAACTAAACATTTTTTGGATGATGTTCAATAAACTTCATTCTTTAACTTTGTCTATCCTGACGCTTGCTAATATTTATCAATCAGTGCAGAAGCACAGGAAATTGCAAATACCTTGAATCTGCATGCTTGTACCGATGCCATTACACCGCCCACCAGGATAGTTTGCAACTTCGCCACCTCTATAGACATGTTAACCGTGGTGCTATTATCAGTGATACTAGTAATTACATGACAGTGCTTTGCCTAACATTATTATCAATAAAAAGGAGCTCACATCCGGCCAGGTAATTTACGCACTGTGTAATTAACGAAGATAGTTTATATTCAAATCACTTATACAGCTACAAATATTAGAACATAAGCAATACCTATCAAGCCTGCAAAAGTTTTTAGAAATATTTACTTTGTGTTATAATTCAGCATTCCCGCTGGAAGCAAGTGTAGCAAAAAAGCAAGAAAATAAAGAAGCCATGCATCACCCGTAAGCTGTACAAAAAAGATACGGCAAAAGAACAAAAAGTATAGTGAAATCATAAACTGTAGAGATTCTAGTTTACACATGTGGTACAAGAAGCTTAGCAATTAACTCGGATTTAAGGAAGGCTAAGAGCGACTGTTATGAAAATAAGGTAATGAATGTTCAAAATAACCCTAGACAAATATGGAACGTCATCAATGAAGTGATGGGTAGATGCTTTCGTCATCTAGACATGATTGTATTTTGAAATATGAGGTTCGTGTTCCAGAAACTGAAGTTGCGGTAGGCAAGAATATGCATTTCTTTAACATAGGCTCGTATGAACAGGCGATGCAAAAAGCTACGGTCTAAAAGCAGAAAGAAAACTGAAAAAGGAATTATGCTTGCACCGACGATGCCTACTGAAATATATAACATAACTGAACGTCTACCAAATCGTATCGCTTCCGGAGTGGATGACATAAAAGTCCCATCCTTAAAATACCCTGTAAATACACTTAGCGCTGTTTTGTGTGATATAATAAATAAGTTTATTCAGTCTGGTGAATTCCCTGAAGACTTAAAGATTTCTAAAGTTACTCCGGTTTATAAGGGAGGTGGAGAAACTGATATTAACAACTATAGACCCATTCCGGTCATACTGGTGTTTTAAAGAATATTCAAACATGCCATATATATCAGACTGTCAAGGTTCTTTGATAAGCATCAAACAATTAGTAGCGCCCAGTAGGGATTCCAGAAGGATAAGTCAGCAAAAGAGGCACTCATCAATACTAAAGACTATCTAGTTGAAAACATCGCAAACCATTTCATCACACTTAGTCTGCTTCTAGATTTTATAACAACGTTTGACACAGTTCACCACGATATATTGCTTAATAAAGTAGAGACAGATGTACTGAGGTTAATTCATATATCTTTAGAACCGATATCAATACGTATAGCTGTTAACCGGATGCTATATAAGAGAATGAAATTTCTACCAGATGTTCTACAGTGATCTATTTTGGGTCCTCTGCTGTTCCTGGTTTATATTAATGATATCACGATAATACCTGACTCTCCCGAATTAATAATATACGCCATGATAAAAATATATTTTCAAAAGCTCAAAGAATTCCTTAGAAAATAGCAGTTAACAGCTAACTTTCGAGCTTATATGCCTGGTTGCGAGACAATCGTTTAGGACTTCACAATGATAAAAATAGGTAATATTTACGTCATTAACTAAAAAAGACTCTACGTCATAAATATAAAGTTCGCCGATACTTTACTCGCCCAAGTTACTGAACAAAACTCTCTGGGAATTTCGTTTTCTGAGTATCTTTCATGGACATATCATGTTACTAAGCTCCGCACAGATCCGTTCTGAGGGGCTGGTATTATCAGCAAAATACAGCACTTACTAACAGCATTACTTAACAGCCGACTTAACCTAAAATGAATTGATATCGTTCTTTACTCTACTCCAGGTTGTGCTACCACATTCTAATGTCGGGAACAACCAGAAAAACTCAAATTACAATCAGCTGCTCATTCTTCAAAAAAGAATGTTACGCACGTATGAAAACAATCATCGCCAAATTGGAAAACTAGGTACCCGCCGCCTTTCATTAAGTATGTCATACGTAGGGCCGATCAGCTGTATTAGTTTAATAAAATTTCGGGTGGGGCTAGTTAGTGCATTATTCCTAAGGTAAATTGAAGCGAAAACGAAAGACACACCACAAAAAAGAGGCAAACACAAGGACAGGCGCTTTATGGTTAGTCTTTCAAGTTATCGGCCCCACCTAAAGCTTTCAAATCTGACTCAGATACTCACAGAGACTACCTTTATGAATTGCTTGCTTAAATATTTTACCAAAAGTAGCATTTCAGGCGCCCTTTAAAGATATTTATCAGCTTCTAAGCTTAATGTCGAAGCAATTTGATTTTGAATCACCACTACTTCGGTCATAATACAGACAGAACGTATTATTTCATTACAGTAATTTATAGGGGCACTACGAACACGCTTTTAAATAGTCTTCGCTATGTGATGAGCGTAGAAAGTATTGGCACATTCTGATATATCATATCAAAAGGCGATTCCAGCTTCATTCTTCAGGTCTTTACTGTTATTGATGCATAGTCAGTGAATAGAGTACATAAGACGATAGATGACGGTGAGCCATGCAAGGTGCAAAACTCGGTGGCCGCTCCGGTAGCCAGGCTTCATCACGTGAGGAGGTTCGGGTATATTTTTTAAGTGCACCTCTGACCAATGAAGAGTATTATTGTCATTAATTATTTCCGTCTTTAGCCTCCATTTTCCGTCATGTTTGAACATTTTTTAAAAGCAGACTGCTGATATGAGAATGGTGGCGTTCACATCGGTAGCGTTGGTACCAGCGAAATTTAAACGAGTCGCTGCAAAACGCCGATAAACAAGTAGGCGCAAGTTTGCTAGCTAGCAGCACAAGCCGTACAGACAGCCCACCTATTTTTTGATAACATGCAAATTTATTTAAACAAACTTGACACCGCAGTATAACAATTGTGCTGCAAATTATTTAGACAGCATCAGCAATTCACTCTCATATTTAACTCTTACGATGTGAAAGTATATATTTCACCCCATTTGTTCGTAAAGTGTATATCTGTAGTAGTTTGAGGCCTAATTTGTAAAAATGACGCCTAAAATTCACGCGTTTTGAATAGAGAATAACAATAGGGGAGAATTGATTGTGTGGAATCAGGAGCATTCCTGTGTTTCAACTCAGGATTCTATTGACAGCACTGACATAACAGACAACCTTCACAGTTTTTGGCAGTGGCAAGGAAAACAAGAGAAAATGTACGTTTGCTAATAATATTTTACTTAACCTTACGTACATTTCTAAATTCAGAAGTGGTGGTGAAATGGCAGACGCGGACAGGGCCAAAAGTAACAAGGCAGCGGCTACTTTTGCGGTTTCCTTCCTGCCTCGGCTCCTTCGCTAGCATTATTGCATAGTTGCCCAAACGGTCACTGTAGCCAAGATACATCATTGGCTCATGCGCGGCGGGATGGTCCCATCGTTATCGTTGTCTTCAAGCTCGAGTTCTTCCTCCGATCGCTCAATATTCTTTCCAGTTGATGAGAAAACGGCGTTGTTTAAGTAATGATGGAAACAGTCGTGCCTACGAGGCTGAAGCTCAGACTATAGGTTCTCATAGGTTGCTAACTTTATTCAGTGCACCTCAGGGTCTGGCTCATTTGTGATGGCACTGCATATGGGCGCAGAATGTCTGGTCATTATTAGGCACCTTTGATTCTTAAAGCTATGAAAAAACGAATATCTTTTTCGCGATTAAAACTTGACTTCTGAATTTGGCTCGTTTTGAAAGAATAACTTTTCATATGTGCAACAGTTATCATTATTGTGGATTCATTCATAGCTTTTAAAACTATAATGCCGCCTAAATATAATTAAAGAGGAACACGTGCACCCGTGTTATTATCGCAATATTACCGCCCAAGCGGTGAAAAATCTTAGCCGCCTTGTTAAGAGTAACATTTAGTCATTGTCGCGAACTCTTGTAATTTTCATTTCTGGCTGCCACTGGCCACAGGCATACAGTCCTAACACTGTTAGTGTAACACTGAGTGATCTTGGCATTGTCACGAAGATGTTCGATTTTGCCGGGCGCGGCTCTCTCATTTTGTTGTCTTGCAAGATGCGCCGAGATGTATCGCTAATGACTGCAGCGGCTAACGTCTGTTTCCTCATAGTTTCATGTTGCTCTATTCTCCTTCGTCGGCTTAATATACCCATTCCTTTGCTCACCTAATTTAAATTGACTGCAGAGGGGGGCAACTGAAACTGGTTGTTCGACGACCGACGAGCACGCTTGCTGCTATCGCTTGTCACCGCCAAAGTACTTACCTCTTTTGCGGGCGCATGACAGCTCTGTAAAGAGTTTATACCAGTGCAATCCCGGTCTTTTTGTACGCTTTCGTCGATGATGTGAAGAGCACGTGACCATATGGTAATCAGCGAAGCTCAGTTCGGCAATATCCGTTCAATAAGCATTGGTATATTTCTTAGCCCCTGCAGCGCGCAGGGGCATATGTTTATGCAGGCAGAAGGGTTTGAGGGCCCCAAGGAAAACTGATAAATATCAGTACAGTGCCTTTTTCAATAGACATTCATTCAACTGACTGTCACAACTGCTGACGCAGAAAAGGGCCATAATTCATACCCCTAGAACCGATACTTTGCGCAGAATGTAAAAGGGATCCAGTTTCAAGTTAATGTTGGCTGCGGCGAAATCTTTTAGCATATTTACGTTTTTTCTTTTAGTTTCAAAACTGGAATGTCATTTTGCAGCATTAGGGTCTATATAAGACCATTAAGCACTCACCCACAAATACAACCATTGATGTTATTTTGAAGTCATTTTTATGATTTTAGTTTATTTTGTCAGATGCACCTGAGAGCTTGTCAGCCTGTCCTTCTGTTAACATTTCATAAGATGTTTACTTGTAAATTTACAGTCTTATTTTTATTTTAGTCTTTCAGTTTATAAATACTATCAGGCTAACTTAGGTACCGCTTAGTGAGCTGTGGAGGAGTCGTCAGCAAGAGCAAGCGGGAATATAAATTGATTATTAAAAACATTTTCATCACTTTGTTTTCTTAAAGAAAGCTATTTGAGTATGGTGCTTTTAAATTTGGCTGGTTATGTTGTTCTCAATGCTTTCATGTTGCCTCCTGCGTGACAGATAAAAACTACCGTAAATATGTTTGCGCAGTAACATTCTAAATATGCATTGTGTTATTGTGCATTTTCCACCACCTCCGTAGAACTAAGTCTCGCGTTAGGAGGAACGTTTACGGTATATCCTGATATAATCCTGTTAATATAACCATTAAGATCTCCCATATAACCTACATGTTTTTATTCTTTTGTTGAGTGCATATGAACAAATATAAAAAATATATTTGCGTTTGAAACAACGGGGAATATATATACCGCATATAATGAAAGAGGAGGTGGGATTCCCTTCACAACTTGTCTATTGCCGTGAAGATTACAAGTTGATAAAAACAAAATGATGCCTAGCCTTTAGAAAAGCGTGGGGCGTCAGCCATTGTTTTCATTGGCGTCCTGTGCAGTGAAATGGAAATGGAGAAAAACGCGCTCTTATACACACGTCTGACAATGTGTTCTAGCGGTTCTGTTTACAATCGCGTGTGGAAATTGTATATGAATAATACCTTAGCGAATACACTTCAACTGCTTATGTAATCAATAAAATTACAGCAAGTGGGAAAAAACACTCACCGCAACGGGCTTCATCCGCCCCATTTGTGCAGTCTTTCTTGAAGTCGCACACCTGAGTGAGCGGAATGCACTGTGTGGTCGGCGCGCACTGGAACTCTCGCTCACCGCAAGCTGATGTGGATGGCGTTGTCGCGGAGGCTGGTGGCAACTCTAAGCAGATTGCAGCGAAAACAAAAAAGAACCAGAATTGATGGACGAACAGCACGCCCTTTTGTCACTGTGAATTGAGAAAATACTTGAAAGTAAAAAAAAAAAGAGGGTTTCTTAGATGTCTCTTAAGAGCAGAATGACGAAAGCCTACCTTTCTATCATTTACCTCTCATCGATTGCCTAATATTGACGTTCGTTGCAAGGCTACATATAACTATAATTGGTTTAGAGGAAAGGAAAGGCGCAGTGGGTGTTGTACTTTGTACGACAAGTGTGAGTTTGGGCAGTGCACCATCGCTCCTGTCGCGTGGCGTTCCTTGGTACGCGTTCAAGTGTGGGATTGCTGACGGCAGGAACGCTAGACAAGAACACATCTCGAGGAATATGGCAGATCTCGGGCACAAATTGCGCGCACAGCATTTCGTTCCAAGAGCTTGGAAACGCTTTCACCTTAAAAAAATTTGGAGGACGCTTAAGCTTCGCCTTCAAGAGTGGAACGCGATAGCGTTATTGCCCCTCGTCGAGAAAACTTACTAAATGCAAGGGTATTGGGGCATCCTCGCACCGGTACCCGCGCGGCCCGAAGGGGAGAAGCGGGTGCCCGAAGATAGTGATCTAAAGAAAGGAAAGACGCTTGATTCTACAACCTGTGAGGGTGCACGGCGAAACGTCAGGGGCGAGTGGCGCGCCACGTGTCGGGGCAGCGCCGCACATTGCGAGGAGGGGTTCTGTATTTGCCGCAAGATGGCTCTGCATGTGCGCAGAGCAATGTAGCGGAAACGTACTTCGCTACTCGTGTAACTGCGACTTCTGTAAGTAACATGCTCATAATTACCGATATACACTGCAGTATAACGTTCTACGGCATGTTTCTAAGGCAACACCGCATTCACTAGAAGCGCTTTTGTACCGCTTTTAAGCATCGAAGAAGCCAGAGACAATTGAACACATATTCTTAGACTGCTGGGATGCAGTATTACATTGGGACGTGCTACAAAGAACAATTAAAAAAGAGCTACCACTAAACCCTTATGGCATCCGGTTTTTACCGGTGGAGAACGAAGACGTACCCTATGATTTAATAATGCTTCTGGGCCTCCACAGCTTGTGGAAAACATGGATGCAAGTAAGGCATGAAGATATTAACATTCGCAGTGTACGTGAAAATTTTGTTGAAAGTGCTGTTTATCTACGGGAATGTATCTGCGCGCTCCCCGACCCACCACAGTGGGCAGAAGTTCTGGATGACCTGGTAAAATTGAAGAAATTTTAACCTCACACGCGTCAGCTCAAGGGCAGCTGAAGTGTTTTATTAAGTGTGACAATTTGTTGTTCATGTATACCTCGGAAATAAAGAAAAAAAAAAAAACTCGTGGCTGAGTGGTTGCGTCTCCGTCTCACACTCCGGAGACCCTGGTTGATTCCCACCCAGCCCATCTTGGAACTTGCTTTTTATTTATGAAGTGCATGTTTATTTATGAAGTGCATGCCGGGATTTATCGCTCACAGGACGCCGACGACACCGGCTTTTCTGCGACACGAGCTCCTTAACGCTACCGCGTTAAAAGTAGGCATGGGCATGAATTATTCGCGATTCGTCTAGTCACCATATGTATGGTCATCTAATCGTATCAACGTCACGTGATATGCAACCATACATATGGTTGGTGACACTTACTGACGCAAAAACTAGCTCTTTTAGCATCTAAAAAAAGGGATCATGTGTTTACTATTTCACTTTTAAAATTATTCCTATAAAGAAAAAGAAGGCACTAGATTTTTGTTCCGTGCACTAAGTAAAGGAGCGGTACAGTAAGGAACGAGGAATGAGTGCTTCCCACTGCTGAAACGAAAAAAAAAACTCCACTAAGAAGATGAGGGCACCTAAACCATGAAAAGTACGGATGCATGCACATGCACCTGCACAGATAAATTTGTGTGTTTGATTTTCACCTTTATGCTGGTCCTGTTCAACGGTGTATAAAATTTAACGTCCCAAAACTATTGATTCAACCTATGAGGGTCGCCGTAGTGGATGGCTCTAGAATTCTCGGCCAGAGTGTTTTAGTGTGCACTGGCATTTCATATAGCAAACTACGGGTGCCTTACATTTCGCCTCAATCGAAAAGCTACTGCCGCTGCCGGGGTGGATCATGCGTTCAGCAGTCGGGCGTCGTAAACACTGAGCCACCCTAGCGGACGTATCATGAGAAAGCAACTTTTTCGAAATTTCGCTCCCTCTCAAAATTCTTAGTCACGTTGCTGCTCCACAGTGAAGACGTTTGAAGGATCGTCGTGAAGCGCGTTAGACTTTTACCCTGAAGTGCTCACTCTGAGACTGCACGTATTAGCCCGACATAAGCGCAGCCGTTACCTTCTTTTAACGCTCACAACCAATAGTAATAAACAAGTGGAAAATGAACGAGAGATGTTGAGCGATAAGGTACTACACTTCCTCGACTGTCCTATTCGTATTACATAAATCCTGCTGTGTGCTCACGGTTATAGGTTTCGAGTGCTTAGTCCAATATCGGCCATGACCGCAGCATTTCCATAGAGGGTATCAGAAAAACGTCCTTTTGAAAGTAACTTCATTGAAAGTTATAAAAGCTATAACTAATCTAAATGATTCTGCTGCCCGTCTATGCTGCCAGTAAACCCTGTCATGCGTCAAGAGAAACTGCAAAAGAGCGAATATTTTGTTCTTCTAGGAATAAAAATATATATAGGTTGTTTTTCTTCATGCGGAGATCATTACAATTTTACAAAAGCATCACCCAAATATCAAGTGTCCCATTGTTCTGTGTATGTGCCTCGCATGCAGAAGGTGCAGGGTTCGACTGCCAGTGTGCAGAGTACCTGATGGTAACGCAGCGTATATAGAAGTTTCCACTCGGCCTAAAACGGGGCTTTCGGGGTGTATTGCTGGGCAGATAGGTTATTTTATCCTACCTTTTCTAAATAAAACCTAATTGTGACACGGCACCGTCTCTGTAGTGTCGCCCTAGATTCACAATAATTCATCGCCTTAATCAAATTTTTGCTTACATTAGTGGGTGGTATCACGGCCAGCCTAATTAAAGGCGAACTGAAAAGACGATTTTCGCTCCGTAAAAGAAGCGTTTTCTTGTCGCACGTGGAGGAGGTGAATTAAAAGGAATAATTTCATTCCTAACAGATGCGTATTTATCAAAACTCGCTACCAAAAACCGCAGCTTTTCGGACCGAAACCGAAAAAGCGCAACAATTACGATGCGCTGGAAATGATTTCGATAAGGGCATGATGACACTCTCTGGCGCTGTATTTGTGGAAATATGGCGGCTTTCTGCTTCTTGCTGGATACATCAGTGAATGGCCACGTGTTATATTTTAATAAAGTGAAGAATGCGAACCTAACCGACTTACATTACTCAGAACGAAAGCCAACCGCTTGCGCGGACTTCCCATTCTTAATCAGTTTTTTTTTTTTTAATTCAGATATGCGCTCGACGTGGCTTTTGCACGCCGTCCTATAGTTCGTGCCCCCGATGGCTGCACGGCGTTTCGGTGTGCTAATCGCAGTGGTAATTAAAAAAAAATAAACACTGAATCATTCAAGAACTGCTGGAATTAAAAACCAAGTTTAAACCTCCGGTTCTTACAGCACGCAGTCCGATATCTATTACTCCAAAATAGGCCTGGCTTGCTAACGTTTTTCAAATGCCATTTATAAATTATATCCGGTAGATTGTCCAACTTCGCAACACGTCGCCAGATTTCAGAATTCTTCTAACAGTTAAACTACTTTCCTGAGATGCATGACACATCATTACGAGTAGATTTAGCAGCAAACTACAACAATATCAAGAATTTTGTCCTAAATAAGATTGCGTTCCAGTTGTCCTTTAGCTTTGATGTCTAGTGAGTGCTTCGTTCAGCTAGATGTTACAGCTCTAGAGACTATGCATTGCCTTCCTTAGCCTGCGGGGAGATATTACTCTAAAAATCCTAGGCTAAGAACCAGCGCTTATCAGTAACCAAGACATGTTAGTTAAGAGAAGCAAACATGTTAAATAGAAGGGCATGTTTTGAAATGTCTTGCTTTAACGTGTCTCGGCTTGCTAGCCATAGCAATGCTCTCCCATAGCACTATTATGCATTCCAGAAACTGCTCACAAAGACGCCTTTACGAGCCGGACGAAGACCGAATAATTGTAAACATCACGTCATGGCAGCATTAATTTAAAATAAAAGAAAGCACCCCCAAAAAGGAAAATGAGAATGCAAACCATGCACGAAATAACAGCCATTTGGTACGGCCTTACGACTTGGTACAAATACACTTGCAAAGCATTTCCGGAAGCATAACGAATTCGACAAGTTTAACTGTATTTGAAGTGACACACAATTTTATTCATCAGAATTAAGTCACTACTCGCCACCATCTGTAGGCATCTGTGCATAATCCTTAAAAAGCGAGAAATTATCTAGTTTGCTTTAGGTGTCTTGTCGTGGTTTGTAAATTCAGGAAACTATATTTTATGGCAATAATGTCTGTAAAAGCCTAAACATATCTAGAATTTTCGACAAAAACATTTCCGGTTTGGTTAGTTGCGTTCAAAAAACATTGGCCAGTTGAGGAATTATGCATAGTTTTCCCCAAAAACCTTCTCCTGGTTACTACAAACGCTCACTGATGATATTCTACTCCTGTTAGCGACATGTCTCCGAACTTAAAGCCCCTGTATTCCTTGAAAGCCTAGTTTTCTTGTAGCAGTCGCCAAGCTCAGGCGTTTTTGTCTTTGAATTCAGCAATATAAGTGCCTGCACAAGCTGTCAGGAAGGATTGCTGGCATGGAGAATTATGGAAGATGGAAACATGCAGCACGACTTCTGCAGATTGTATTTCTTTTTGTTCTTTATAGTCAACCCTTGCATAGCCAGCAAAGTAGTAGGTCTTACCGCTTGGAGATTACAGCGAAAGTAGATAATTTCGACGCCTGAGGAGCTCTTGAACCATACCACTCTCAATTTGTAGTCGGTGTTGCATCAAAATGCCGCCACTTCGCCTTTTATTACATAGGCCAATAGCCACAGCTTTGTAAAAAAATAAGAATCTTGGGGGTCTGCTTCTGGGCCATGTAGTGGCGCTGATTTAGCATTAGTGGAGGGTCGGCTGATTGGATAAGATGAGCCAATTTTTTTTTTTTCACCATCAAGTGATTCCGAACGCTGGAAATGCATTACAAGCAGCATGAGGTGGCTAAGAAACAGGCCCCCTCTGCTCTACACTTTTGAAAAGACTGTGCATGTACTCTACATACATGAGGACAAATATATGCAGTATTTGTTTGGACACCTTCTTCTGAATTACCCAAGAGCACAAAGGCTCGTTGTCCTCCTTCAGTAAAACTGCATAGCTTTTACCAAGCGACCGTTATTTTCTGGCAGTAGCTTACCTTTGTCATATGCCTTGCAGCTCTCAGCGAAAGTCACGTCGTCAATGGAAATGTAGCCACTATGATCTGCTTTTCTGTGCTCTCCTATAAAGGCAACCTGGCGAACGGTGTAGAAAACGAGTCTGTTAAGATGGCCAGCGATTTACCTTACCATTTTATTATCTGTTTTGTTTTGCTACAAAAAGAGAGAACCGAAAACTGATGTGCTTTGCTAAGCTAAAGAAAGAGAAAACCGAAACCTGAAGCGCTACAGAGCGAAGCAAAAAAAATCTTTACAAGAAATATAACGCAAACAACAACAACAAAAAGGATTACAAGAACGATATGTGCATGTAAATAAAGGTGTTTCTTTCCAAAATGTTTAGGTTTTAAGCGAACGAACGTTTGAAAGATTTGTAAACAGATATTTTAAATAATTCGGTGAGGAATCACCGAGGATGTTCTTGGTGTGAATGGTAAGGCTTACAAGACGTAAGATTATGCCTCCTTTAAGTAGGGCCTGCGCATTTTCAACCCCTCAGAATGCACCAATCTCGACTGCTTTTTCTTATGAGAAACGAATAACGTCAGGGAGGAATGATGCATGACCTGCAAACTGCGGAAAATAATCTCGGGGCATTGTCTTTCAAATGAATTGTTCGCGAATATGAAGAAGCTTAGAAGAAAAAAACACAATATTTATTCAAAATGTGCAAAATGCCTCTCAACTTCGAGAGGGAGGTTATTTTGCTGTAAGTAATCGACACGCTCTCCCTCTCCTGCATATTGTCAAGATCCGATTTTTCGTATTTCATGAATACTGCCTTGGCATGCAAATGAACAGGCACTGAATATGCTCCACATAAGACTTTATCGTGTTAATTTTTTAACATTGTTTGGCATCCAACGCGCATTATCTCTGCATACAGTCACTAGCAAAATTTTTCTGACGTAGTAGTAATAAGTCCATACTAAAAAGACTAGATGCCCACATAGGTCTCCTCAGGTGCGAAAGTGTGAAAGCATTGCGAGTTCCCTGTCTAGCTGCCTTATGAGCTCGTTCTTGTTGCGTTGCTCTTCCGATGTCTGCGACCTTTTATTGCTATTTTACTTTTATATCTTTAGGTCTCGTTTTTATGAATTCTTCCGTTTTTGGTTTAATTTCATTTCTTTTTTATTTTCACATAATGATTTATGTATTATTTACAGTTTATTTTTGGTATTTTTAATGTTTTGCTTTCAAAGTTTTTAATTGGTCTATCTTTATACCTTATTTATTTTTTATTTTATTACTTCATTCATAGTACACCCATCGCTCAACGGTTGTGAGTACGTTTTGGGACCCTTGCAGGGATTACATTTTGCGGTCAACCTCTGGCCTCAGATTTGGTGCCTCGTGAGGCAATAAGGTTTTCGCCTCAATAAGCAGTATGTCTCTGTTAGTATAATTTACCAATTGTTAAAGAGTGCTTATGGTTTGAACTGTACCCTACAAATTGGCCAGCCATGGTTTACAATATTGTCAGCAGCCATGTTCTTTCAAACATTACAGTTGAAGGGTTGAAAATCAATATTTTTGCACTTTTGTATTGCAATTGCTTTTATTAAGAAAGGCGAGCACAAACAACTATAGGCGCTGCGTGCAGGATTAGTCAATGGCGGTATTAAATGCACTTACAGCTTCTCAGACGAGTGATTTTCTACCAGTAGGAAGACCAAAATCCTTTCAGGAAGCCCTTAAGATGTCGTCGAAGCTACCCCGATCTAAGATTCACATTTCCCCAAAGTATATTGGAATAAACATCATTCCTTGTCTAGGTAAAGCTAAATTCTGCCTAGTTAAGGCATTGGCTACACAATCTGGTTAGTTTCGTTAGCACAGATTGCTAAAGTCCCGAAATTCAAACACTATAAAAGTACGCTGATGTTTCCATTTCTATCTAAAAAATTGCCTTAAATTTGCACAACTTTCTTTTGTGCCACATGGTTCCTCTTAGTCGAATTACAAAGAGCTAAAAAGGAACAGAAGTTTCTTGACAACACTTTCCCCATCACAACTTGTTTCTTTGATGACAGCTAAAATGAAAGACTCTGTTGAATTCAAATAATTCGTCAGTTCTTCAGAAAACGTTTACAAGAAGTGTCTTAGACGCAATGGACACTGTAATGTCCATTGCGTATAAAAAACCGATCGCCATGCTGTCCTTTGCCGTGACTACGTTCAAGCCGCAAGGAGGGTCAGACGCCCGCAGTGAAGAGGTTTGCAATAACTGATTTCATGTACGCCTTATTTAATACAAGAAAAAGCCACAAATGGATAGACGGGAGTCAAATTTGTGTTGTAAATTTTCTCGTCTGACTCTTTTTTTAAGCATGCACGCTTGCAAACAGGCTAATGCATGAATGACGGCAAGTAAATCCAGTAAGCGATTATACGGCATAAATTCATAAGTCCTCAGGAATGTAGCAGGCGTCACGAAACTCTACGCATTTAATCTTGCATTAGTAGTATGGCTTTCGATGAAGTGAGATGAATTACAACTACATGAATAAACACTAGAGAACCAAATGATAGCTCGCGCATAAATTCAGGCGCTGTGTGTTGCAATTCAGGAGTTCCACTCATACGAGCTGCGTTCGGGAACTCATCAGGAATCAAGGAAGGGCGGCTAACATGGCAATTTCACCTGGTATGGCGAAGACTCAGTTAGCGCAACCGTTGTGGCAGTGAAGTGTAAAAATTGCGTTGGCCCGGTGACCGTCCACACAGTCTTCCAAGGTCCATCCTTAGTTGTGCGCACATTAAGTGTGAGCTGGGGCTCACTTTTTCCTCGTGTGACGTAGAAAAACGTAACCTATGGAAGAAGAACAAATGAGAAAAATATCGAAAGTTTCTACCGCATGACCTCGGGAAGACGCCATGCCAGAAAAATTGCAGTATGTAACAAGATACACACAAAGAGACAGAGCCACAGTTATCTCGGCCCAGTACCCTTCGCAATGGTTTGCCAAGAGTAATGCACCAAGTGACCCGAAACTACCCCGTGTTCCCTGGGCAAGAAATTAAATGCTAGCATAACTTAGCGAGGCAAAAAGCTTTAGCATAAATCATTTTAGCAATTTGCGTTATAGTTCCGAATAATGAGTAGCACTGATAAAGTAGATCTTTCAGATACAGGAAAATTATCATCCAAAGGTTATGGGTTGATTAGTAATAAACGCACAGCCTAACTTAAAATAGGCACTGCAATAAATATGGCCTTGCCAGATGTGACAAAAGGGCGATAGATAAGTTATGAAAGGAAAAATAATATTGGCAGAGTATGGAGGTAAAATTGAACCTGTTCATTTGTTATGCTTAGCTGCACCACTGAATTAAGAAAGCCATCTAATGGTAAACATTTGAATATTTATTGCGTCTCTAGAATAATCGCAAACACAAGGGATAACGGTTAGGCCACCTCCAGGTAGCACGGCGACAACATTTAGGCGCTTGCTCTGGATTGCATAACAGATAATGCCTGCCGTGAGGAAATATCAAGTGTATTCAGTATGCACGCGATTGCCAGCGCACTAAAATAGTTTAGAATTCAGACACCAGAATCTGGAAAGCGACTTCGTAAGCCTGTGAACAAACTCGAGATTTGTACATGAATATACGGAGTTAGCTGGGATGATAAAAAAGCCTTTCGCTTGAGAGGCTATTTTGTCAGCCGGACGATGACACAAAAAATAGCTATCTTTATTTGTCAACCGTATCACGAGCAGCACTTCTAAAAGAAACAGGTGTAGGTATGTTAGGATACTTCATTTCGTTTTAAGTTATTTTATAGATAACTAATAGAATGCCAGAGCACTGACACGCCACATCACCATTGTGTATGAGGGACGCCGTAGTGAAGGAGTCCGAAACATTTGTCCACCTGGTTTCCATAAATGTGCCCCGACATCGCACAGCTTCGGTTCTGCCTCTAATCAACAGCGGCCGCTGCGAAGGGGTCGAACCTGTGACCTTGGTATCAGCAGTTGAACGCTCTAGCCTATGAAATGCCGTTGTGGGGCGCCGCGAGATAGGAAATAAGCGCTAGGAAAGCGGGAAAGTTTCTGCCCGAATTATGAAAAGTTCTTTCCTTTCAAGGACGTTTCGCCTGCATGTGTGTATTTCTTCAAGAGAAATATCGCTGAAAAAAAGCCATACCACTGCGGAAGCTGCAATCACCCGTCGGCGTGTACGCGTGGCGGCTCAGGGTTTGTTGGTCTTTGCCTCTAATGAATTTAAACCAAAAAAGACAGTGTGTCACTACGCTTAACGGAACCGAAAGATTGGCGAGTTGGGTTTTGTTATCCATGTTGAAATGAAGCGAAAAAGATGACGATGGAACAAATACAACACTGAGCTTGTGATGGTCGGCTTGTTTTGTCGTATTTTTCGCTCTATTTGAACATGAAACGCCTAACTTAATTAGCAATTACTGACATGTTCAGGCGCGAACACGTATCTATAATTTGTATTTACTGAAAGTATACAAGAATACCACAGAGACTCACAAAACTAGTGTCATCTAGCAACACTACTTCCGGTATCCCCAGTGTCCGCCAGCACTACCCGCCCTAGCTGATATCTTCGCACATTGTTTATGCAACGCTTGCACCTTCACTCTGCAGGCAACAGGCGCGACAGCGCACATGCGCATAAGGTCTTCATGGGGGCAAGAAGTCAGGCGAAGCACGCGTCTAAGGCTCTTCCAAGTGGTGAGAGGACGCATGAAGCTAGTATTGAGCTGCCAAGGAATTAAGAAAAATTCAGTGAGGGCCCCTCATTAAGGAAGCTTTGAGAACAATATACGATGGCTTCGGTGCAATGAAGACTCGCTTACTGTGCTAAGGTAGTTTTAAAGGGTTCGGTCATGTATCCTATCCAGCCTCAAGCGTTATTGCAATAGGATTGCCCAAATTCTATCTCCATACGTCATCTGTGTGCAGTAATGAATACCTTGTCTCTCATTCTCAAGAGTGCTCCTCTGTAAGCACGTGAATCTTAGACGCCATTCGACATGGACATATTTTGTGGCTATAATGGTCGCAGGTCATGTAGGACTTACTGAGCATTCATCACTGCTTTGAAGTGTTGGCCCCAAGACGGCAGTTTTCACAGCCTTCTTATCACTGGGGAGCATCATGAATTTGCCTGAAAAAAAATTAGAGGAATAATTAAAATTGGAATTGTGCTGTCTCCTTAAGAGAAGAGAAAGCTTTGGTTTACATCTTCTGAAGCGCTTTTGTAGCACAATGTGAAAATTGGCGTTATTTTTTTCGTGTGCATTCACATGCAAAAAATGCGTGTGAATGCACGCTGACAGACTTCAACGTCAGGATCTCGCGAGTCAAGACCTCTCGAGGGTAAAGGTCAAGCTCTGCTTCACGGGCACGGCGCTCCACATATTCATTTATAGTCGTGCGCGTGCTCGGCAACGTTTGCGAAGCTGCGCCGCCGCTCAATTACTTTTGCTTAACATGTTGTACCTGTCATTATGGCAACGACACATCTAAAAAAAAAAGACACACCCGGTGTTTTTTTACGTCGCGCTACCGTGTGCCGATTATGAGCGCGACTGGGAGAAAAATGTTTCAGCGCGTATCTTCTCTTCCCTCCCGCAGTTACTGCCTCCAATTTGCTGTGAACAAAAGGATTCGTTTGGTTTCCTGTTCATAAACGGGAAACATCGCTTTCTCGCCGAACGTCACTCTATCGACTGGAGGCCGACTTCCAAGCAGCGAATTTTAACTGCAGAATTGCCCTGAATAAAACTCAAGTGCGGTGCGCTGCTGAGAATCCTGCAAGATTCTACAAGGAGCGAATGCCGCTGGCGTGCGCTGCCGTCGGGCAAAGCTCAGTGTGTAGAAGATGCATAGAATGCCGCTTCCACGGTTCGCACATTGAAACACTCTACGGTCGCAACGACGCTTTGGCTGCTGAACGTAAAAAAAAAAAAACGGCTACAGCACACTACGTAATAGCCAACAAAGCGACAAAAGTCAAGAAGCTATGGCGCTGTACCTTGAGCAGCAACCCGGCCAATGCACTACTTCGCCGGCCAGTGTATATGCTCTTGGCTTTTGTCCAAACAGTTTGTTTTTGCCTCCCTTTAGCCTTACCAGACATCTTTTCAATGAAATTGTACGCCTGGCTTGGTTTTAGCGATGTTCGTTCACACACCAGCAACAGGAGACGAAACCCCAAGACCAGCCAATGTCGATCAGTAGATCGTCAGTGCATATTTACTCGCATTGGAATCTTTTAAATGCTCTCCCACCGCACCCGACTGCGAGAAAAGTGTTTGTAAGCATTCTTCATGGTATTTGCAATACCAATAACGAGCCACAGAATTATTGCAAGAAGGAAGCACTTGAATTCACATGAGAAGCTGCCGAATAGCACTCAGCGTCGACAGTTTTTTCAAATGCTGCCTCTGTCGCTTTTAGGACATGTGCTAGCTTCGATGCTAGATTTGACTATGGTTCGCCCGAAACATGATTTATACCATATGCAACACCTAATCCTTCTGACAATGCTTGCAAAAAGGTGCTCTCAACTGAACAAAGGCATCCGGTGGCGGTGGCGGCAGCGGCCAGTGTAGAGAGCGGGGCAAGTTGATTTTCAGTGGCTTACCTCAACCGGACGCGGGCAAGCGACTTCTGCTGAGCGAAACTGTTTGGCCGTGCTAGATTGGACACGCGTGAAAAAGAGCTTTTCACGCCCGCGGCGGAAACGTCGCAGGGGGAAGTTCTCAGATTATTCGCAGGTTTATCGCTTCATGGAGATCGCCTTTAGGTCAGCGGTAGATATAGGCCATGAATTTCAGTTTTCAGCTTTTAGGCCGAAACACTGGCCACAATCTGTTGTGAGTATGCATTCTTCTACGTACCTTTCTTTTGCTGCTGAGATATTATTTACCGAATTCAAAGTATATATTGATTTTCTTTTGAAATATTTCTCTCTCACATTTTTATCGAAGACCACGTACGCTTGAAAATTGCAATTCCAGATATCGTTTACTAATATCAACTGCTCATACTTCATTTCAGCTATATATTTCACCTCAGCATCTAGCTGCTCTGCCTGTTAGCACACCTATGCTGAACAAACTGTATGCTTCCCGATCTTTTGTTCATACCATCGGGGGTGCCCGTCGTATGATCTCGGGTCGGTGATCTCAACAGCGATAACATTGGTCGCATCAAAACCCAGTGCACCTCTGCTCGCTTAAGAGGCGCCTCCGGCAGCCAGTCACAAAAGGAAGTGTCGAAGTTGCAGCCAAGTCTATGGTCTTCTAAAAGAAAAAGAGGTCATAATTAGACATGTCGTCACGGTATGCCAACAGCAGGTTGGTATTCCAATTCAATTCAATTTTTTAGGTCAAATCATATCACTGGAAATAAAATGCCCTTATAAGTTGCTTTTCACAACTAAAATCAGTCCTTTTACTAAAACGATTTTCTATGAAGACGTCTGACGCCCCATAGTCACAGACCAAAAGCGTGGCCCAATGCTACTAAAAACAAATATTTGTTTGTGTTAGCATTGGGCCACAGTTAGCAACGGAATCGGAACCTGTATATTTTCTTGACTTCTTTCTGAACAGTTAACACATCGTCGAGTCTGGGGCGTTAAGCGCAAGGAAGAAGATAATTACAAATTGGGATCAGGTGAAAGTCATTCTCCCTAGTTTTAAGTGTACAAGGACCACAGCGGTTGCTTAGAATTTCCAATGCGTGAAAGTATCCACGAAGGCAAGTGACCATGGAAAGAAGTGACTAAATACTTATGCGATCATCCAGAAGCATACAAACAGGGTATTAATAGAAGTGATGCACGATAAGTGTTGTGTTTTTTAGCTCCTTCGACATCGACTCTAGCCACTGCTTACGGAATAGTACATGCTTTTACCGTGTCCCATTTCTGGCAAAACTAACACTTTTCCCGCGCCAAGGTTCATTGAAAAGAAAACAATAAATTCAGCGCGATATTTTTGTTTACATTTCAAGTTTTCTTCCAGTTCGTGTTGATCAGCTTGAATAACTCGAGTGCAAAGCGTATCGCGCAAAACTTCGCGGCACAGTATGGAAAGGCAACTGAGGAAAAATTAGTTAATTGTACGCTTTGCTACACTGCTAACGATCGTGCTGACCCAAAATTCATAGAAAATGAAATTAAAGTTATTCTGAGGAAGTCATGCATCCTCCAAAATCTATTAGTGAGGTTAACATACGAGATAGGCGCCACCAATATTCTATGGAATTGTATGTACGACGATGACAGCACCCGAGCCCATGCAGCTTTTTGGCGATTGATTGAGAAAGTTGACTGTCATACTTACCGCATTTCATTTCATCGCTGTTGTCTCCACAGTCGTCTACGTAGTTGCACAGGTCAGATTTTGGCACGCACACTCCGTTTCCGCAACGGAACTCCAGGTCAGTGCAGCCACCATGTGGAACTATAAATGTGTAACAACTCAACGATAATACCACATGATAGGCGAAAACATCATCTAAGAAGAACATGAAGTAATATAGGAATACAATTAGGCCGTTATTCTCAATAATGCTTTTTTGTTCTGACATAAGTGTGCTTGGATTCGGATTTTGCATCAATCAAATTATTGCATTGAAGGAGGGAGTTGGTGCAACGGGTGAAAAGTTCTATAATGCTCTAAGTTATTCTTATCCTACGCAAATTCCGCTGACTATTTGATAACTCTTGCATAGTGCCTTTTAGGACAAATGTACTGTTTTTCACGATAATTACATAAAAATGTTTACGTCCAGATGAGGAAACGCATAGTTTGTTATATAAAAGAAGAAAAGGCAAGACTCACCCGGCAGTGCACACCCCGTATAGTTTATCATGTCGACAGCGAAAAGAGATTCTTGGCGCATATGTTGTGCGCTTTCAAAGTACAACTGAAAACAAAAAATCCATTTGAAAAAAAAAATACTTGAAGCGCAACATCAGGACACATATTTTCTGCAAGTGGAACCGGCAACACCCTTTTTCTTTTAAAACTTCCGAATTATTCGATACTCGGGCACTGTCCAGCAGAGTATCTTTTCTTAATCTCCGGAATCTCTGTTCTCCACTGCACGATGGACTGCACTGCACTGAAGTAAAGATACCATTTTATCGATACAAAATTTAACAAAGTTCGCAATGTGCGAACATTTTATTCCCTGGTCTTCAGCAAATTGCTGTAGTAAGTTTTATTAGGCAATATGAATATCAGTTTCCTAAAAGACTCATTCCTACATCCAAAAAGGTGCCAAAATATCTCTCGTCTTCAAATTCATCAACATATTTGTCCGCGTTGCCAGTGTCCTGATTAACATACAAGCAATTTCAGAAGCTGACAAAACCCTTAAAATACCCTCGTAGTTTTGCCCTCTGAGGACACGTTTGGTTCTTAGAAGTATTAGACAATTGAAGTTATAAATATTGTGTCTACTTTTGCTGCAGTTTTAATCACTTTCTACAGAAGAGCGCAACTGGACTGTGATAACATGAAATTGATAAAGGTGTTGCTCCGTAAAACGAATAACCAGTTTAAAAGCACTTAACATAGAAATGGAATCAAGAGCCCCCATATTTTGAATTCGGGATTTTAACCAAGCTTATTTCAAATTCAATAACTTTCCGTGCGCCAAAGCACGAGTGAACATAGAGAGGATATGAACCAGGCGACAGTGTGCCGCTCAGAGGCTGACGGCTGCCAGTCGCTATCCATCCCTGCACACGTCGTATCAAGCGACTTCGAACCGAACATGAGACGCCAAAATGATGAAATGATTAAGAAGTGACTGGGGACACCTGCATATTTCACAAAACGTGCAAATTATTGTGGTATTCGCCTCTCATCGAGCACTGCACGCCGTATAAGCAATACATCCCATGGCACCTAAGGAATCCTGGCAGTGTCATGTCCTCATAAAGCAGTGTTTTCTTCCAACGTGTTGTGCGAGAGATATGCGACACAGTGATGCGGTAGCACAGTAATCGGTGGCACGTACCGCTACGTCATTGTTTAAATGTAGCTTCTAGTGAAATTATACTTTCTCTAGCACATAGCTTTTTCTCCGGCTTCAGGTATATTCTAATAATATATGCCCTGCTTAAGGGTAATATTCTTGCTCGTCGAAGTGGTTGAGAGTAGTTATGAACTGGGAGATCTTAAAAAATCAGGTTCCTTGTTCTTGCGTGCTTTATTCTCTCTCAAATCTACTCCGCACGCATGCTCTGCTCAACACCAGACGTTGACTCTAATACGCGTTTATTAGGCAGCAGGAACTCTAAAAAATGTTTAGGTTTTCATGGGGAACTGCCACACAGTGGCAGTCCTGACAGTGAAGTCAGGACTCGTGCTTTCCGCTGATCGCACAAGTATGCAGTGGCGAATACACCATAGTCAAGAATGGTAAAATGATTTTCTGCGTTAGTAACCAAAACAGGATAGCTATTCAAGATGTCTGAAAAAAAAAAGAGAAGTCGTCCTAAAAGAAAGCAATCCTGAGTCACCTGAGCAATGCAGCTCTTTCAGTATGCATCAAAGCTTGAGAGTAAAAAGTTTTGCTGCCTTCATTTTTGGTGCTGTTTTTCGTCTTTATTATTGTCTATGTTTGTTATCAAAATATATATATACCTTTTATTTAGTTATTTATTTCAGTTCATTTTTTTCCTCTTTGAATTTAAGATCATAATATCATAATATAGTCCTTTCTATTTACGCTTCCTTTCGCTTTTACTGGTTAGTTAGAACTAAAATGAAGTTTAGCCGCAGTAAGCTCTGACATGCTGTCACTTTAGGCTGTGGTCTGCTCATAGCTAATGATCTGATATGTGCCTCTACAAGAACCATACTCTTTGCATGAGCAGCCCTTTGTGGTGTTGTGTATACCTAAACGAAATATTATCCAAGGTAAACAGTGCTGCTTGGTTTTAAAGCAAAAAATTAAGGACATGCGCCTATCCTCCAGTGTGCCACCAGTTGTGTAGGGGTCCTCTCAGTGATGGTTTTCGCATCTCGCCACGGAGGCTAGGGCGCAAGAAGAAAGAGTCGGGACACCTGGTGTCGACCCAAACCGCGGCGGCCACGCTTGGGTGGATGCGAAACGCAAGACTCCCGTTTGCTTACGTTATCGACGCACATTAAGGAACCCCAGGCGTACAAACTATTCCGAATTATTAGTTAGCTTTAGCAAATAAACTGCGTAAATCATTAACCAAACTTAATATAGACGAGCTCCTATAACGTTTTCTCTCTGGACATGGAGAACGCATGCTTACCGTCACCGGCGTTCTGTACCGCCCAATGGCTATAACTGCTTCGTTCCAGACTCCTGCAGGCGCCGATCTACTTAGCGCACTTAGGGACCATACAGTCAGAGTATAGCCAGATACGTGCATATTCACTTCAACGTCGGAACGGTTTCCTGTAGATCAACAAAGAGAAAATTAATGAGAACCTTTCGCAGAGTAGCAAAAAGAAGCGCACGTCAGGGCTCACTAAAGATAGGGAAGAAAGTACTTTCACCTGTTGGAAGGCTAAAACAAATATACTGATCACAGAGAACAATAAGACTTTCTATTCAGTCATTCCCGAATAACGAGCCTTATATACAGAAAGAAGCGTATGGAAATGATGGTGTTCGACCGTTTCTGTAATTATTTTAAAAGAAAGATGTGGCTGTTTTCGAAGCGGTTCTTGTTATTGCGGATACGCCACCGCCATATACCAGGTGGCGTAACTCGCTACAGCCAAGCATAAAAAATATTTGAGGTAGGCCAGGAAAAGCCAGTAGGATACAGCTTCCAGCCAGTGTGCATTCAGAAGGCACTTCTTGTTTTAAATTTAATACTCAGCCAATAAAGTAACTTTTCCCAAATTATTAGATATTGACTTTATGCTATGAATGCGATGTACGAAGTTAGGAACCACCTTTCTGAACACCCATTCATAAATTTATTGTAAGGATAACATTGCTTATATATTTTCCGAGGCCGAAAGAACGCACGCAAAAAAAAAAAAATCGTGTGACTAGCGCATTCGCGCTCTATGGCTGTGCTGTTCTCAATCCCGGTTTTTTTAAACGAAGTCAGCTGCAAGCGTGGCTCGACTGCCCTGTTTCAGCGGGGGGAGGCCGGCATGTCCGCAATGATTCTTCGCCTGCCTCAGTCAGTGGGTGCACGTGCCGGTGCAAGTTGCAGCCAGGTGAAAATTTGGAGTCAAATATTGGATAAAGTGGCGTGCTCAAAAACCTGTACCAGAGGTACATGGGTGTGCAACTGCACCTAGTTTTCAATTATATACGCAGGAGGTTTCAGTAATTAAAGTAAATGTATGCTTAAATATAGGAATAAGGCAGATATCTGTCGTCATTTGCGTGCTCTTAGTCGGATAAGCTATAAATGGAGAATCGGGTTCCGCTTACTGCTAATAGTTTCATTTGAAAACGTTTGTAAATGCTCATAGTGTACACCACAATAATAGTTGCGCATGCGATTAATTCAGGATGCATGCTGCAGTGGTAAAGATGACAGTGCCTACTCCCCTTGTGTCTTAGGTCGAAAGGGACTATTGTATTATTACTCCCGTATGAGTCGGGGGACCAACCTTGCATTACGGAGCAGGAATGTATGCCCAATGGCGGATGGTAGAAACGAGGCATGTAATTTTATTTCATGAGGACCCACACTTCTGTCGGTAAAGATTTCATATCGCCGTCCCTGTAAAGCTAGCCTTGTGAACTTGCTATACAGCCAATTTTATTATACGTAACGCGTAATGAGCTCTTGAAGGCCACGGTGTTCAGTTTACCTCGGTGCGTACCCCAGCCTGAGATGCGGGATAAGTCTTCACTTCCGCCTGCAGTTTTTTCTTTAAGCCGTGAAATGAAAATAACCTCCACTCAAATGAAGTCTAAATATATAGTTCTCTATGAGCAGGTCATTTTTCTGTGTGGTTCACCATTGGCGCAATAATTTAATGAAGGCGCCCACGAAAAGAAGGGGGCATTAGATGAAGCCGATAAATCATTGCTTCACCATTTAGCCAGGTAAAAAAGTAATATCTTCGAGCACTTCTTCGTCTTAGGAAAAAGCCACAAGTACCGATACTTAGCACCGCCCGGCGCTAACCATCGCGTGGCACAGCTTGGAGTGTCACTCGCCTCAGCGCAAGAACAAGATGGCGAGAAGCTCCTGCACCAATCACTGAGAATGATCCACTACTTGTTGTTAGTGAAAGAAGCATTGATAAATTGTTCAGTTTTTAATTTCAGATTATTTGATAATATATTGTTATCATATTATGTTTCGTGGATAATTATTTTAAAGCAGTTACTGAAGACAATCGGAGGTCCCACCAGAGGCACTCGTTGCTGCTTTTTATTTTAAATTAATAATCTTTATTCATAACATGATTGCGGCGTTAATTCGTCACCGACACAATAAAAGTCCTGCTGCGCGTTCCATTGTTTCACAGATTGTCGGGCTTTTTCGTATGTACGTCGTATCGGACCATATTTTTCCTAGGCGCAAAGCAAACCCCCGCTAAAACGCCACGAGTCACTCTCGCATCCCCAATATAATATTTGAAGTTTGTAACACTTGTTTGCGGAGAAAACAATTCGAATGCGCTCCGTATACATCATGAGGGGCTTATAACTGGTCTATTTTCTCATTTCTATTTTCTTCCTTCACTAATTTTTTTTCAGGCTGCGGTCTAGTCTCCCTCTATGTGCGCAATCGTATCCCGGCGTCGGCGGTTGCTTTTCGATGGAGGCAAAATCACGCCGCCTGTCTGCTGTGCGATTTCAGGACATGTTTAAGACCCCAGGTGGTCAAAATTTTCGGAGTCCTCCACTACGGCATCTCTCATAGCCTGTGCTTCTTTGGACCTTGATGACCATAAATTAAACTAAACCAAACCAAACCTCTCTGAGTGCATCAGTTACTGTGACTTTGGTTTACTCTAAGCTGTTGTCGTGCAGCAAATCTGTCTGACGTGGACCGCGCGGCTTCCGAATGTCAAAGACTTTAGCTTCAAGAAGCTTCAAGAAACACGACAGGGCCCCGCCGGGGTGGTGAAGTGGTAAGACGCCCAACTACTGTCCGGAATACCCGGGCTCAAACCCGACCTCGGCGGCTGCGTTTCGATGGAGGCGAAACGAAGAGGCGTCCATGTGCTGTGCGATGTCAGCACACGTTAAAGATCCCCAGGTGGTCGAAATTACTCCGTAGCCCTCCACTACGGCTTCTTTTTCTCTCTTTACACTTTAACTCCCACCTTCCTTCCTTCCCTTATGTGGTGCGGTTCAGGTGTCCACAGACAAACGTGTGACAGATACTGCGCCTTTCCCTTCCTGTGAACCAATTAATATTATTATTATTATTAAACACGACAGGGAAAATGAAACTGGATTAAAATAGAGTAATGGAGAAAGCCATGTTGTAAGCCTTTTTTTTCCTTTCCGGCGAACTCTGTCGCTCATTTTCCGCTCGTTCTGCGGCCACGGTGGCCTGTTGTTGGCGATCTCATTATGTGTGGCTATGCATTGATTAGCACGGCTAAGGTTAACCATATGACAAGTCGTAAGAAGGTAAAACTGAACCCTCGGCGACCACGGGTTCATTCCGAAAATGCGCCCCTGCATCGGATGCGCTCGCTTATTCAAGACTTTACAGACAATCCGTTCGCAGACGTATGTCGAATCTGTGATAGCCTGAGGTACCTGCGCGATTTAAACGAGGTGAGTGGCCTCGTGACTGCCCCGCTCCCATGATTTCAGCAACCTTCGACATTTCCTTCAGCAACGTTTACTGGTGAAATCGCCTTCTGTTTTGTTATTGGGAACCGAGAAGCTTCAATTATTTTTCTAGAGTATACCCACGCAGCTCACTCTAGTTGCGACCACAGTAGAAGAACAAAGAGAATTATGGTATTCTCTAGGGTAAAATAAGCGGCAACTTACTCTACCCTTAACGCCAGTAGAATAACGTCTTTAATAAATAGAAAAATTAGAAGACCTCACTTCCTATATTTAACCGACATTTTTGGATGACGATCGCTTCAAGAAACGGGTTCACAAAATAAGTTGTGGTTTAACTCTGGTTAACCCCAGTTGAATTGCGATAGCAACGGCGGAAGCTTCTTTTGCCTGCTACATTATTCCCCTATCACGCCCTATCCGTGTAAGGTGCTACATTATTGGGGACACTTAAGTCATTTTTTAAGAGTATGACGAGAAAGAGTAGAGTAAATGAGAAGGGCTCAGTGCTGCTAAACCGAATGTGGAGAGAAAGCATTAGCTGTCGGTGACCGAGTGTTCTTCTCCTCCTTCTCCTCCTCCTCCTTCATGGTCTTCGTCGTCTTCGTCGTCTTCGCGGCTGTTAAAGGTCAAACGGGGCCCTTCCCAGGACGTCGCGATGGGCCCAAACCTGGCGCGGTATTGCTATTGCAATAATATCCACATCGCGAAGTTCATGCCCAGATTCAAGTTAACTAAGCAATTCTGATTAGAGAGCGAGAGGGAAGCAGAACGGAAACACAGGGAGGTTACAGGCGATGCCCAGTGCGCTACCCTACACGTGGGGAGGGTTAGACCACCACAAAGATGCATGGCCTTCTGCTTTGAACGCTGCGCGTGCTTGGGGTAGGCACAAATAAGGTTTAGTACTATATGTGGAGTCAGTTTTATGCGGCCCAACACACACACGAGAAGATAGCCCAGCATCACAGTCAGGCCAAAAGTTTAAAACAGGTAGGTTCCAGTGCGAAAGGGGCCAGCGGCATGTATGACCTATCCCATTATACGCTATAGCGTTCCTGCTGAGCGTTTTATGAGGGAGAAATCTCGGCTGTTTACGAACGCCGTTTCTATTTTTGTGTTTTAAAGTGATGCCCTTATTAAGTATTTTCATTGGTCGTTTGTTGCTGACAAAATACAATCACTACAGAGCAAAGCCTACCCAATCCTGATAGCATAAGCGCATCTGCTGGCCTATCGGCCATCTGGTAAAGCGTTTAGGCCGATCATATGTACACATAATATGCCATCCACCTCAACTACTTCTTTTTCCTTGGATAGGCCATACCTAACTACATATCGCCCATCAACACTACGTGATTGGCGACGATTGCTATCATTAGGTCTGGTATAATAACTTGAATGCCGTAGAAAGCAAACAACAGTGGGTGCAACCACCCAGACGGGAATTTGTTTCGATAAACGTGACGCGCTTTGATGCTCGAGTCATATGCCTGAACGAACTAATGAAAATTTTCGAAGTGAGAAGTTTACTGACGAGCTGGTAACGTTGAAACCTTGCTGGTACGACAACACCCAGTAGGCTACAGGTGAAAATTATGATTTTTGATACCTAGAAAGAGGCGCACTCCAGAATATAAAACAATGGAAGCGGCACTCACCAACTTGCACATAATTGTACCAAAACTGCATCGTACACAACTTGTTTGTATTCCGTATTGTGGGAGAAGCGATCCTCGCATGCTGTCCAGCAAACTGCACGATGGCAATGGAGGACAACAGAAGATAATTCCCTGCAGTGGGAAGACAAAATGAAAATGAAACCTCAAACTTCTGGTCCACAAATCAGAGTTGGGATTGAAATAAATTTTCGATTGCTCGTTTAAGGCCTTCACACGTGACAATATCTGATATCACTCTCCGCTTTTCAATTCACTTGATCAAATTTTTGAGTAGTTACGTGTGTAAAGTCGTGAGCAAAAGCTGTATACAATACTCAGCCGGTGGCGGAGCTCGAGAAAACTGCATTCTAACTTCATCTAACAACAGCTATCTACGATCCAGATAATAGTGGGAGTGCCCCACTTTATTCACATGCATGTGTCACTGTCGCGTGACACACATGTGACACACTGCCACATGTGTGTCACTCTGTCCCTTACCTGTCGCTAGGTGGCATTTAGATATAATTTTCTCGAGCTTGGTGACTGGCTGAGTGTTGTATATCACTTTGGCTCACGGCTGTGCATTAATTCTGATATTCTTTAGCATTTCACTCCGCAATAAATTGAGACAATTACTAGTGAGCAATGAATAATTGTTGGTTTTGGGCGAACGCGGAAGTTGGTAGTGCTTTTATTTTCTCATTACCTTGCTAGTCTTCAGTGGCTCTAATTTCCAGCAAAGGGCATCATAGTGCTCTAATGTGAAGCACTGCGCCTGCTTAATCTAAATCAGAAAGCCCAGCCCGGATCGGTTGAATCAGGTACAATGTGAAAAACATGTTATTAGTCGTATATTTAACTAAATTTTCCAAGACCACAAGACTCTGCCCTTAATTCCTCTGTGTTGTTTGGCATTCTACCGAACATTTTGCAACAGAAGTTTCACATTAATTGCAGGAAGACAGAGATACGTGTTGTTGTATTGCGGCGAGAAGACGAACAAACATTACTAGGGGAAAATTCAAAGGAAACGTAATTATGGCATTTAAGTTCTTTTCGGACCTTTCCGAAATTACTAAGGGGAAAGAAAAAAAAGCTCTTAGCTCTATTGTCAGCCCTCCACCTGTCTGTCTTCAATTTTTTTTCAGCACACTGTGTTCGTTAAAAGCCATATTCTAAGAGGGCCTCAACGTTTCATAGCATATTTAGGCTTGCCCTGAAACTGACGCAACATAGAATGGCGTATTTTGGGGAAGCGATCTACCGCTACGTCGGCCGTCCGATCCTGTCGGCGGTGATCCTGGATCGCTTCCAATGGGGGTCCTTCGCCAGGCCAACGTTCCACCGTTCATGTCGTCGTCGAGGTTCCATCCGCATGGGCTTTCCGAGAAGTCACATTGACCGCAGTATTGCTCGTCGGCGCCGTTTCCACAGTCGATCACAAAATCACACACCTTCTCCGAGGGAACTGTCTGCTTGTTGCCACAGTCGAACATGTCCGTCGGTCGTACTGCGTCAATATTAGAGAAAACACAGTCTTACTTGCAAGAGAGGAAGAACGGGCTAGTTGGTAGTTCATCTTAGGAAAACAAAACAACGTGCTCTTGACACACGGACAAAGAACGAAACGACAACACTGCGTTATGTTGTCGTTTCGTTCTCGTTTCCTTGAAAATATTCCAATTTGGATAAGACAGTTTTGCAAGCAAACTCAAACACACACAACACACGCATCAGGTTCGGGAACGTCATAGAGTGTTTCATCTCGTTACGCTTCTCCGTATTTTTGAATATACGGAGTTTTTTATAAGCTATGTATTACACGTGGTAGTTTTTTTTTTTTTCTATGTGCTTCCGTACAGTATTTCTGAACACAAAGAGAAGCGGAAGTATAAAAAATAGCCGAATGGTTTCGCTGCATTCCACCAGATAGAGCTAAGGCGCAACTGTCGTCGAAGGCTTTATACATATGTAAAATGGCTTTGCTTTTGACTACGGAAAAGGCACCCTTTACGCATTGTAATCAGCGCAGCATGAATGGGAACATACGTGCTATATTTTCAGTGACAAAGTGAATAGTCTAGGGCGCAATTTGGATCACTAAACTACAACACCTCTTTCCCTCTGTTTTCACTTCTACCTTTGCGATGACGCGATAGCGTAAGCTACCAGGTAACATATAAAACCCCGCTTTGACCGAGCCATATGAACGGGCCTGCGTGTCCTAGAGATAACGTGAATGCAAGGGTCCAGGCAGGCTGATTCTGATATCACCCTCCCATAGGAAATGGGAGGTCCTAGTTGGCAGCTCCTGTCAAACGTAATATTAGGAAATCCAACGTCAAGTTAGTACTCGGCCTTGTCAGCTGCTAGCTACCGCTTCCCACGTAACCCAAGTGTTACGGGGGGACACGATCCGCGAGCATGAGCCATAAAAGGCTATCGACTTAAAAGCACCCAGATGGAACCAATGTCTATTTCTTATTCAAAGAGCAGCGCCTTCAAGTCATCACTCCACTGAAGGTAACGCAAATGTCGATTTAATATCAGTGTACGCATAACTGAACGTCGCTGCTGCGTGATTCTGTTTTAACATCACAGTCAATGTAAAACTGTTGTTAAAGCATCTCGTTTTCGGTGCTGTCCCTCACACTGAGGCCGCGCAATGCCTTAGTTAAAATATAAATACTTTTCGAATATTTGCACAAGAACTAGCAGTAGCACCTGTCTACATAAAGTATTCCGTATTTCGTCTCATTGTAGATGTGTCTACCATGCAGGGCCAGCTTACACAGAAGCAAACTGCTCGTGTGGAAATACTGATGGCCACAGAGCAGATGGGGCTTTTAGTAAGACTGCTGTAGACAATGGATAGTAGTTAATCTTTAAGAACAGCATCATTATTCTCTTCGCAAGATAGGCGCCGATTCCGGATGCAGGAGGATGAAACTTTTTAGAGAGGAATAACGAACGCAACATTCATTGGTGGCCGAAAATAACAGTACACCTGATTACGTGGAATATATTGTGTCATACTCACTCATTTCGTCGCAATGTAACTCGCTGACCTGGACATCATCGATAGCCACGAAACCATTCTTGTGACTTCCAGACAACGCTGTGATCGGACTTAACTGCAAACATATAGGTTAAAGAAAAGCCACTGTTGCTCGAGCTGGCAATGCACACAGTGATCTCCATGGAAATGAATGTAATAAGCGATTTGTCGCACTGTGGGATGAAAAAATGCGAATGATAACAGTACTGTGCTCCACACCCTCTCACACATTTTCCAAATACTTTCTTCTCATTGCACGCGAGCACTACTTATATATTTGAAAAGGTACGTAAATTAGGACTGTATTCGTCGTGTATAATGAAAGGGAGTAATATATAATAGTATACATTACAACAATTTGAGCGAGAACATAATCGGTGGAACTGCACTTCGTTGCGGCCTTGAAACAAAACTTTGAGAAACGCCAACAGTTTAACCAGATCTTAAGGGGTAAACTCTACCCCTCCTCAACGGTAAGGGAAATCCGAGCCAGCACAATCAAGCAGCGGCTTGCGCTTTCTCTTTCCGAATGCGGGGCAGAATTCATTATTGTATGCACAGAATAGCGTTCCCGTCATCCTGTTCACCGTCGCAGCGGCGAATGAATTTATTCGATGGTGTTAGTACTTTTGAGCCTTTTGTTATATGCAGCAATGTAAAGTAACTTTAGCGGCAAAATACTACGCCAACAGCGAAGTCATTTAGCACGCACAAGGTCCGCACTGTGCTGCTCTACTATAGGTCCTACAATCTAATTTCTTGCTATTCGTGGTAGCAATGAACAGGAAACTATAGCATATCGAACCTTTATACTTCAAAATTTCGTTGCGCCTAGCGTAAAATAACGTGAACATTCTCGCAGCGATAGAATAACGCAGTAGACGCACTCTCTAGATGACGCGAAAAAGTGGACAACACCGTATCACGCAGCTCAGACACAAATGAAGAACAAATTTCTCATTAATATTTATCAAAAAGTATGGTAACATATATAAAGACCAGCAGTTGTAATCTTATTCAGATATGTGGCACGATATTCTACCCCTCAGAAACGTACAATATAGCAGTATACAGAGAAAGTGGAAATTATCCGTTGCTTACGTACCGAGCTCGCAAGGTACTGAAACTTCCGGTATTTCCAAGTACCATTGGTTTCATTCATTGCATTGCTCATCAGGAATAACCAGACGCCATCTGTCAGATGCGGCAGGTAGTACCATAGCGAAACACACTTGTATCTAAAGGGCTCGCGCAGGACTAAAGACGAGCTGTTTCTTACAATGCCAGGACTTTTGTAGAGCAGATAGTAGCCTGCGAAAAAAAAATGCAAAGTGTTAATATGTGCTGCCAAAAACCTCTAATACCAGAAGTATGTTAAACTTTTCGAAATATCGCTTGTTTCCTATATTTAACAGAAATTGTTGGTTAAGTATAAATGATCTAAGTTTATTCTTTCTCGGGGGAAACTTACCTATCATCTTTTGTACTACATGTGTTTACCCCTTCCCAGCCTTAAAAAGAATTCTTTTGATTGTTAGCCTTGTTCCGTTATACCCTAAGAACTAAAAACGCTATGCTGTTTATGAAGAAGTAGGACTTACCATCTTCAGCCTGACTTGTGTGGTCTCGTGGCAGTTCGGCGAATGATCCGGCCCTTTCCACATGAAACCTTGACTTGTCATCTGCAAACCATAAGAAGCAGATTGTATGGTTTGGCAATATTGAAGTTATAAGTTATAAATTTAGGGTAATGTGTTATACGGGCTGACTGAGGAGCTTGAGCGAAATAATTTCCATCAGACTAAGCCTGCGATTGGTGTACCTTGGCCAAAACATGCAAGATTTGCGCGAAGGGACGTAACAAATAGATGCAGGCAGCGCGAAAGCCTTGGGCTACAATAATCTATAATGAAATGAAGGCGTTTAGAAATGCCTACTCCCGAAACTGGTAGTGCAGAGATAAGGGCCGGCGAGTAGAATATTGGGACATATTCGTTCAGGTAAAGTGTTCTATATAAAGGACGAGCAAAAATGTTTCCACCTCTGCGTGCTCAAATACGCCAGGGAACAAAGTAAAAAACCTTAAAAAACGCTCCTTCATTCATGGCACCTGCCATTTTTGCACCTTAGTGTTTTGTTCTAAATTACAACACCGTGCAAGATGACGCACAATATCAATCAATGATGCGGCATTGTGGGTATGTTCTGGCACCATTGATTGAATAATAAAGCGGAGAAGCATGCTGGACATTTTCAGAATATTTATACATTGCAGAATATAATAATCGCGTCATAGGGTCTTCGACCATAGGAAACGTATTAAAAAAAGCTGTGGGGCCCGGGGACCCTTAGTCAGCGCCTTTCAAGGTATGATGCGACAGCGTTAATAGTTTCCATTTCCCAACTCTTTAAAGAAATTCATATCCCGCAGCGGTGGAGCAGTGGTTAGGGAACTTGTCTTTTGTGGCCAAGGAGGCGGGAGCGAATCGCAGCCGCGGCGGCCGGTTTTCGATAGAGGCGAACAGCAGGCATCAGTGTGATGTGCAATATCAACGAAGGTTAAAGAGACCCAGGTGGTCGAAATTTCCGAAATCCTCTACTACGTTGTCTCTCATATGGCGAATTCAAGTGTCAGAACAGGTGCACTCGAGAGCACTTCGACAGTGCTCTCAGACAAGCGGGCGCCCTCCAGTGGGAGAGCAGGAGAAGAAGCACTGTCTTCCAATGGTAAAGGAGGAGGGCTTTTCCTCCGCTGCGAGCAGCCGAGTACACTCCCGGCTGCTCTCTCGTCTAAAGCGAGTGTAGAGGAAGTCACATGGCATAAAGCGTCATATCCGCGCCATCTTTTTTGTTATTTTCTCTTTAGTCGGCGACGCTCAAAATGGCTGCTGCAAAGCGTCCGCGCTCGGCGAGCTCTTCGGAATCGAGCGAATTTGCGTCAGGAGCCGAAAGCATTGCTCAGGTGCTGTATGCATGTTTGAGAGTCGCTGCTGGTGTCGAAAGGGCCAAAGGAGGCAAATTGCCGCGCTGTGAGAACAAATGCATACAAAACAAGCGGTTCTTCACAGAGCGTTGGCCTCTCCTGGGGTTGCAACTGCCGCCACTGCGGATAGGCGGAGAATGCTGGGAAGAGAAGTGTGGTCACTTGGTCGTGGCGCGCTGATCTCTACTCGCAGAGAGCGTTCCCGTGGGAGGACAGTTAAACCCTCGCTCGCCGTGCTCCTGTACTGCTCTGCAAAGCTCGACGCCTCTGCTGTCATCCCCCCAACCGAATGGGCCAATAGTCTGAGCCGCTTTGGGACGCTAAACCCCATAAACTAAACAAAACTAAACTAAGATAACCTAAACTTTGAAGATTTGCTGTCCTGGGCGAGTTAAGTTACGTTTAATTATTGATCCCCAGTTTCGCCCTCTAATATCTCACACATATTTTTTATCATACTGACTTGTGTGAAATGCCACACAACAAAGATATAAAGCCTCCTGTAGCCAAGTCGTATGAATATGTTTGAGTGACCTAGAGTTAGCGTATCTGCCTCAGAAGGCAAGCGTCTTGGAAGACCGATTCCAATCTCTCTGTATCCCGACTGAATTAAAGGAGAGCCCCGAGTTGGCAACTCCTATCAAATCCATCATTGATATGTTCCCTTGACGTCAGTGCCAAGCCATGACCAGCATGCACCTTTTGACACATGCCCTAGCCATGCCAGTAAATTTTCGCTCACAAAACCGATGGTGACATCGGCGACGCAGTTTGCCTGGGTAATGACACCTTTAACGCTACCGCTAGTATAAGGAGGTTTTCCTTTCATATCGTAATCATATGTTTTACATTTATTAACCTTTTTAGAGTGTTTGCGATATTAAAATGAAGTTTAAAGAAGTACAAATTTCAGCGTTGCTGAGTCGAGGATTCATGGTCCTATGTGAATAATTTTTTTAAGGTTGCCTAAACATAAAGTGCGAGAAAATATCTAATCAGGAGGAGCTAACGATGGAACGCAGAATATGTTAACAAATTAAGACTGCATATTGGTATAGTCTGTGCAAGCGACACATTCTATAAGCATATACAGATATGCATATGCACCTACAAATATCCGCAACATCACTAGCAAGGGAGTAAAGTAGCATTAGAAAGGGGAAAACACGCGCCCTAAAAAAAACACAAAACGAGGAAAACGACAAAACGAGTGCTTGTTTTTTCCTTTCCAAAGCAATGCACCATCTCGCCCAGATACAAGTTCTGTTAAGTTACCTGACATGGCATCGTATGAACGCATAACACATTCGTCATTTCCTCAAACGAGGAGCTGACATTAAATGAGTGAAGACTAACTATATATATTCAACCTTGCACGACCGTGTATAAAACAAAATTGCAATGTGTTTATGTCTATTCATAGAACTCGTATTTTGGCGCTCTTTGACCTAAGATGCCCTTGCGCCATAAAAATTAGTCCATCATCATCATAGATCTCGTATTGCTCACTCGGGGTATCTGAGGCTTCTGCATTCGGCTTCTGAGCACATATTCACGCGTTCGATGTCTACCATGGCGGAAGTATATTGATGGTGGCCAAATACGAAAATCCATAACAGTGAGCAGAAAAACCCTTAGCTATCCAACTATATTCTACTGTTCTGCACTACGTTGCCCTCAAGTAGCTTCGGCACACTGAAACTTCCTAATACAATCCCTGAATAAGATGATTTGCATATATGTATATATATATATATATATATATATATATATATATATATATATATATATATATATATATATATATATATATATATTTATATACATACATATATGGTAAGAATATGCAGCGGGCACGAACATTACCTGGGTTTGTGACGCGCCAAGGCAGACACTCGTCTTCAAAAGTGCAGAAATCTGGAGAAGAAAGAAAGGCGAATGTTAACTTGACTACTGGAAGGGAACCAAAGACTTCCAGCAGTAAACATGATAACAATATTCACTGTATACATTAGCGTGAGCTTTATTGAGGTATTTTGACACTTCACAGTATTTACATTACCACGTATCTCATATATAGCCTGTCCAGGAATTTATCTCAATATGTGTCCACAAGCGCAGCCAGTTCGACGCAAACTCTTTTCTTTAGCAATGAGCCCGTATGACACAGATGACCTCCTTCATTAGCAGACCGTTTTGCCCATAATTATAAACTAGGTACAAAGAACAATATTCGACACCATATGGACCGAACTAGCAACTTAGGCTGCCCAGGCTGTGCTGGAATGTTTTGATTGGACTTCTGAAAATGTCTGCCGTCAATGGCATGGTTGATGGCAGCATGATGGTTTCAGGCACGCCCATGTTCAGAAACAATTGAAGTGCGCCTTTTGTTGATGTCATTGCCCGTGTAAGGGATCTCGTCGAAGCCTAGTCAGGTAAGGCAAGTCAAGTATGGCTTTGGCAAAGTGCGCTATTCCGTACTTGTGAACGCAAGCGATTGACTAGAAAAAAGCATTACGGGAGGGCTCCCAAAATAATTGCTCCTTTCCATATGTTGTGCAATTGTGCGCTGCGATCGATAAGGGATATATGTGCACTTACTTTTCATAAATAAACGTAGAATATCGCGCATACTTTTTCCCGTGATTCCTAAAAAATAAACTACCATATTTAGCCGCCAAAGAACTATGAACAGGAGTTCTACGCAACTTATGAAGCATTAAACCTGCATTTAAACAGCGAAACGCATAGCTAAAGGCAGCGTAGTATATGATGTTTCAAAGCATGGAGACAAGGCATGCGAATTAGATTTTATATTTTTATCAACTTTATTTTTAATGCACACTAGAGGATAAACTCAAAAGTATCACCCAAGCAGAGAAGTCACCAAACAAGACAATTATTTGCATTAATCGAACTGTTTACAAGTATTTACTGTGGGCAAGTGCAATTTTAATAATGCTGGCTCAGCAGATGTGCTATGTGGCTGTTACAAAAAGTTTGAGTGCAACATTGGTATTACACAAGCGTACACCCTATATCAAGCAGCCAATTCGGTTCCGTGAATTTTCAGATATTTGTGTGGGATGATGCAAAGCCTAGCATTACAAAAATATGAGGATATAATCAGTTAAGCAACGCTTTCACTATGAGGTGTTACGTGAGTCTTTGTGTTATTTTCCGCACTCTCGCATGGGTACTTTATTCCTATAATGTCACAAAAGCAAAACTGCAGTATATAACCGACCTGCGACCGATACATTCTCCAGTGTTTTTGTGGGCTTATGAAAATATTTATTAGCTAGCATTAGTTAGGAAGCGGTAGGTACATTTAATGTTGATCTATTTTTAATGGATAACAAGGATTGTGGCATGCCGCTGCACTAAATAGAGCAACCACTCAAACACCGGTTTTCACTATTGTGATGGAATATTGAGCACAAGAGAGTATTTAACGTGTACTTTCCTTCCTTTCCACCCTGCGCAAAAATAATTTGAGGTTGATGATGAATAATAGTCTCTACAAAAGGTTCGTTTATTCTACCTTGATTGCATTCCTTCCTATTTAACTTTAATTTATTGTTTAAGCAGGAAAGTATTCAAGAGAATCACCTCGTTGACTTTTTATACGGGTCTGCAAATGATTATTTTTATCACTAATCAGAATTCCACATGTGTTGTTCGCATTTGATATCAGAACATAACTTATCTATTGAGAATATATTGTCACGTAGTGGTGACGAGGTCGACGACACAAATCAAGGGTCGATGATAGCACTAAAGAAACTCTTTATTTGGGCTGAATTGCGCCCGCAAAAGAACTAAGCAACTCGGCGGCGGCGATAGAAACAAACGTGCTCGTCGATCGTCGATCAAAGAATGCCCGTCACACTCGTCAGCGCTCTATTTAAAGGCTGCACAGAACAATCTAGATAACGTCGCAAACAGCTACCAGCACGGGCTGGAACATTGTGGAAAGACACCCGAGTGGCCGGAACCTTCGAGACAGATCTCGGTGCATCTTGCGCTACAACAAAACTGATAAAGGTGTGACTCGCGACATCGAGCATTAACAAACAAAGATTACGGAACTGATACGCGGTCCAGAATCAGAGTGATAAGGTCGTATGCCGGCGGCTGTTAAAAAACAGCAAATACTGTTTTGAAGGTATCGCGGCAATATCAAAGTACGAAACAAATACAATCGCGCAGCTTCATTCATTCTGCAATCCTCAGCGACATTCACTCCGGACGACACAACCCCCTTGTGTCTTTGTGCACTGCAGATTTAAGATTGTACCTCAAGGCACTCTTGCATTCATCGGAAAACAATCCTTTCTCTCAAGAACGTGCAGTCGACCTTCGCCATATTTTTAATTGGAGATTGTATTCATTATCATTTGATATAGGTCTTTAACCACTATATCACAACTTTTTCCAGTTATGAGAAGAGAACAGCTATCTCGTAAAGAATAGGTTTCGACATGTGAATATACTGATCTTAAGCATGTATCTATAGCGTCAAACGTTAGTAGTTCAATGTTCATCAAAATTATATGCGCAGCTTGCAAAAATACCAAGACAACAGTGAATGCGTATGTATGTATTTAGATGATACAGTTTTTAGACCACTATTCTGTTCCTACTTGGAAGAGTTTAGTTTGAGGCACCTTGTCCCTTTAAGCGGCTCGACACCTCATGAAGACAGTGCTCTGAGCAATAAAAGTATTTCAAAGAGATTAACACGTTAAAACATTCTTCTTCCTCTGCTTACCGTAAGGAGGGCATTCACCATCGCTATATTCTACGTCGTCAAGCATTACTCCAGAGTCCTCTGTCACCTTCGCGGGTGCGATCACTTCGAACACCAGCTGTACGAAAACAAAAGAGTACATAGATTTGCGTAAGTAATTAAAAAAATATATCGGATGAATCATTGTGGTTCTCATAATGAAAGGATTGTGCTTGGTACTTGATATTATGTTCAGAAAACTTTGGTAGGACTTAGAGAAAAATATACATAAGAATATTTTGATGTGCATTATAGGAACGAATTTCCGCACCAGTTTCTCAACGACCACAGCAGCATTGCTCGGCTCTTGAGTGCATGATGTAGAATTCTGTTATTAAGCACGCCGCGCGTTCGCCGCACAAAGTAGTTATATAATAATGGTACTAGGCGCTCATGAACCTGTTCAGTAGGATGCCAGTGGTATAGTGACATGTTGATTGCCCATTCTCCTAAATTACAAGTGCGACTTTATGGTTATGCACTTTTTATGAACAGAGAGGCACTTGTTTATGAAAAATTTCACCTGTGCACAATAAAACGTGTCCATTCCTACAGCGAAGCTTCCTTGATTTATTCAATTAAAAGATGAATAAGGATTGGCAGGTAGGATTAAAGGTGTAGAGAATTCTAGCTTTTTGGCGAGTGTTTTTTTTTCCATCGAAATAACGTGCACGACAGTATTTTACATAACGAACGACATCCTGTGGCCCTATGTTAGTTAAATTATTTGTTGGTAATTATTATTGTGGGATTTTGTTTCAATTTCAACCGCTTAACGATGGCTGCGACTTTACAGAGGAGTTCCGACCACGTGCAATATAGCAAAACTGCAACATATGATTCAAATTTACGAGTAAAGTACTTGGAATGGCTTACGAAAGAGTTGTGGATAGTACAAAAGGGACAAATAAATGACCACCCGGTAACTTTTCCGCGCTGCGCGTGACCGCAATCAGTCTATGACGTGAGAGCAACCGCTGGGGGGCTACAACGAAAATCATAATTGCGCGATTGCAAGCATTCAGTAAGAATTATTTTTCTCCTGTTTTTTTTTGCACAGTCTTCGTGGACGTTTATGTTTGCAGTGTCCTGCTGATAATTATAAAGACAGAACTCACAAAAACATTTGGTGTGTCTCCCCCATCAACATAAGAGAAGACTTGAGCATACAACTGAGTACATCACGAAATCCATAAAGGCCTAATTTCGAGTTCAAACATAAATTGGCTGGCATCCACGATTTAATTAATGAATTTTTGTAAATGGTACCAGCGAAAACTGAATACCTCGCTTCGCCATTAGCAATAATGGTAAGGCTAAGAATGAAATAAATATCATTTTGCTAATGATCTCTGCATTGGTAGGATGGGGCGGGGGGGGGGGGGGGGGGGGGCGTTAGCAGCTTTAAATCAGTATGATGAACGACATTTGAATCTAAGGACGAAGGTCGCGGTTCGCATGCAATGAATAACATTCTCACCGATCTCATACAGTGTCCGAAATTAGTAGTTAGGCAAGATACCGGCAAGCGCTCCCAGTAGAGAAAAAAATACTGTAATAAACAAATGAATCGGCAGAGCTACCAAAGCCTTTGGGTAACCGTAAATAATAGAAATAAGGGTTCAAAATATTGAATGATTTGTGACTTCTTCAAAGAACGGACGTACCCTCAAAAATATCAAAAGTAAATTAGCCAGAGGTAAATGTTACGTTCAGGCAAAAAAGAGGAGCAATGTGATTGCCAATATCAACAGGACCATCAAGGTAGTCTACGTATCCTAGACAGGATAGGCAAAACAAAAACACCCGAAATATTCAAGGTAAGCAATATCGCAGAATCAATACAAAGGGGAGAACAGATTTTTATCTCGTAGAAGCTTATTAGTTGAAGTAAAATGAGGCCACCAAAGTGGGAAAAACTAGCCAGTATGCATCCAGATTCCGCAATTACTCGTGACCTCGAGCATCTAGAAATATAAAGACGCTAAAAACTTTCACCGTTAGGTTAGGTGAAGACGAAGAAATGAAATAGTAGAAACCAGTGCGCTTACTCAGCTTTGCGTATATTAATATATAATAGTATGAGCACCAGGCACGTAGTTCGGAGGTCGGGGGCTCAAATCGCCCGAGCGCAGATTTCGCTCTCTTCTTTTTATTAACAAGTTATATTTCACTTTTGAAGTGAATACAGCACTAGTTTATATCAACAAGTTATATTTCACTTTTGAAGTGAATACAGCACTAGTTTATATCAACAGCAGGAAGCAAAGCTAAAATTAGTGGTCTAATCCATGCTACGCCTAAATTATTCCAGTAAAGGATTGCATACGTGTTGGCCCATGCTCTATTGCCATAAAACAAAGTACACGTTTTGAGGAAACTGTTTTAATCACGCCTTTGCCCCTATTTGTCGCGCACGACAGCGAGTATCTACATGTGACAACTGAAGCAATACACATAGTTCATGCTGGTTACATCTAGTGTCATAAAAAAGCTGTAATAAATACAAGATGCATAGTGGCTTGCAGTTGGTTAATAGCAATAACCGTGCACGTTAAAGAACCCCAGGTGGTCGAAATTTCTGGAGTCCTCCACTACGGCGTCTCTCATAGCCAAAGTCACTTTGGGACGTTAAACTCCACAAACCAACCAGCCAACCATAAACCATAGTGTCTTAGCTACATTGGTGGCAGCTCAATAGTGGGACATGCAAAATAAGAAGGTCGCTGATGAGCAAGAAACTAATTAGCGGAGTATCGGCAACTTCTTGGACATGCAGCGTCATCTGATACTATTATTGCGATTCAAACATAATATCGATGAGCGTTGGCTGTGCCAGGTGGTACCACTAAACCAGCAGCGGTAACCATTAGCGCCAGGATAGAAGTTTCGCACACTAACGATGTTGTACTTTCGCAATATCGTTATTGGAGCTAGTGAATTAAAGTCTGTTCACTGTTAGTACTGTATTAACCTGACACTGTTTTGAAGTAACACTTACTACAACTGCCCATAAGAATTTTCTAAAATCTTCTGATAGTAACCGTGCTATGTCGGAATGTATATCTGCCTTGGTGGACGGAACCATGACTCGCAATGAGAGCTGAAAATGCAGCCGTTAAATGCATTCATGCATTAAAAAATCCCATCGCTTCATTGGTATTTGTCTCCAATAAATTTTCTTTACACGCATAAAAATCCCTTATGCTTTTCATGGCATCGTTAACTGTTGGCGCCTTATATATACAGGATGTTTCTGGGAATATTTTAAGCGACTTTAAAAATAATGGCTATTAAATAGCAAGAAACATTTGAAGAAATTCTCTGCCGCGGTGGAAGCAGTATGGTACTGAACTCCTCTAGTTACCCAGGTAATTAATTACGAGACACAAATCAACTTTCTAATTATCGCAGTTTGGATGATAGTTCTAATGAGGAATTTCAAGCATTGAACAAGACGATGCCAAATAATTTTTTTTCAAACGTGACAAACTAAATTTCTGAAGCCCTGAAGTAGGCCGAAATCTGAGATATTTTCGCACAAAGCAGAAACTGAGTGCGAGAGACGTGCAGAGCTCTCCGTAGAGAACAGATTGTCTGATGATAATGTGATGCACGAGTCATATTCGAACTGCTACATCTTGTCATATACTTTATTTCCAGCTTTCGCTCTTAAAAGCAATGTGCAGGCAGCTGCAAATGGTTGGCGGTTCCCTTGCACCAATCTGCAAGGCAAAATAATGTACACGTGGTTGCGGAATACTGCTCGCAGTTCGAATTTAGTCGTCCCCGGGCATCGCTACTGCACCCCGAGCTTATTCCGCATCTCTGGTGCTCAGTTTTGGTTTCGTGCGAGAATAACTCAGATTTCCTCATGCTGCAGGGCTGACAAAAATGACCTTTTATTCGTTTCAGAGACTCCTATAGCATCGTCTTGTTCACGGCTT
This sequence comes from Amblyomma maculatum, assembly GCF_055883805.1. NCBI lineage: Eukaryota > Metazoa > Arthropoda > Arachnida > Ixodida > Ixodidae > Amblyomma > Amblyomma maculatum. The sequence continues at coordinate 161,367,707 of NC_139347.1, forward strand.
TAAACGTTCTTTTGGGACTCACTACTCCACTAAAATACTTAAATAACTAATTTGTGTTTTCGTTAATGAGATCGATAACTAGATGAGTTATAACGCAACTGTATCCACCACGGCAGAGAGCTTTTCCCAGGCAATAATTTTCCTTATTTTGGAACCACTTTTTTTTTCTCCTTTGACATACCCTGTATACACTGCCTCTCTCTCCCTGTCTCTCGTGCGTCTGCTATAGTGTGCGCTTGAAGACTAGTTGCTAAAGCTCTCAGAGCAAGAGTGGAAATAAAAACTTCCTACACTGTTCGGAATCCGATACTGCCCGATACCGGACTGTCTTTTCCGCGCTGCGGAAATGGTGCTGACTTGTTGATTGCACAATGGCGCAGTACGCAGAGAGAAATAGACACAGGCCCCCCCGCCCTCCCCCCCCCTTCCCCCTTCACAGGAGCGCCACATAGACCACCTAAGTATTACTCATTTATGCTTGTTTACTAAGCAATAGTCCTTCTGCCCAAGTCAAACTACTCCACTCAGCCTCTACAACTAACCATAAAACTTTACTCACGTTCCAGTTGCTTTTGGAGGCGACGGTGACAGTTCGAACATTCCACCAATCTTTTGTGGCCTGTATGTTGACTGACATCAGGGGATCTCGCATAGCAGTTTCTTTTGTGAACCTGAACAAAGACAAGTAATTTGCCACGGACTGATAGCGAATTCATGATGGAAACGCCAGCCGAGTGGCAGAAAGCACAGGAGAAAGAATGACATGAAACAAAGTTCTGAAATGGGGTAAACTAGGAAGCATGAAATAACCAACTTTTAGAAGCCTAGCAGAACGTAGTGGTATAAATCTTCACTTTAAAGGCAAGGTAAACTGGTGCACCAATGCTTTAATTTAGCCGCCACTTAAATGCGAATAATTCAGAAGATATTTAAATCTGAAAGCTTGATCTCAGCTACTGAAAGTAGCTGAGCCACCTAGCTACCGCCTCAAGTGGCGCGCTCCCCAGATCTGCCATGATGTGTGAAACTTTATGAAATGATGGGCTCACCTGTAAACGTTCAGTTGGCTCTTGGCGCCACGCCCTCTCCACCAGAAGGTGACGCATGTAGCCTCGGTTGGTGGTCGCGTAGGCATGAACACCCTTGATATTGGGTGGTGGGAGTCTACTGCTGTTGTGTTCAGGTACAGGTAGAAACCTACGCAGGTAATAAATATTTGTGTACAGGTGCGGCAAATATTTCATGCATTTTGTAAATGATATTGGCTGCTGTGGCCGGCAGCAATCGATAGTGGACTTTTTCATGAGGAAATGTAGCTTCCTCATGCTGATAGGAAACGTTATTTTATTTAGAATGAATTACTGCGCTCCGTTCACTCATTCCCACAACCGCAAGCATCAATATTTTATATGTGAGCAGCACAAATATGCCTGATTGTCTCCAAAAGAAACATAAAATTAGCTTAAAATAAAACATGTATTCGCACTTTCACATAGTTTAGAATGGCCAGAGCTTTTCAGAGCTCACTTTGGATGAAAAATTCTTATCGTTACAAATGAACACTTCGAGTAACAAAGGAGTCGATTGCAGTCAAGTTTGATTTTTAGGACGGTGATAAAGGAACGCGGACAAGAGGGGATAGGCGCCGAATTTAAACTAAGGTTTACTTGCCCAAACCCGGAAATTTATGGAACATCCAAGCCGTATCATAAAGACCTATCACAATAAAGGTCGTAACGAAAATTGGCAACCAGGATTAGCATTCAGACTGGTGGGGCTCTGGTCATGGGTACGAAAAACTATTCAACGCCATTGAAGAAGCGATTCAAAATAAACAAAGCACTCTTGTTTTTGTGATACACCTCTTTGATACGCCTTTCATTTTTCATAAAATGCAGTTGAATTCCAAAATGCATAGGCTGCGTAAATAAACTAGCTTAAATTCGGCGCTTGTCTATTGGATTTCGTTTTCCTCCTTTGCCTTCATCCTCTTTCTTCAGAATCTACTACAGCTATGAGCCCAAATCAAAGTATTTCTTGAGTGAATAGAAATGGTAACAGAGCAGCAGTCATGAGCAGTGTCGAAGATACATGTATCTTCGATCCTATATTTAAATAAATTTTGTGTGTCGGTAGCAGGCATCGAGTGCTGAAAATGAAAGTATCCGAGTATCGGTGTCGAAAATATATTTTTTGTGTATCATGTATTTTAACGATAATCGTTACTCCGCAAAATATTGAAGCCCCTGTGTGTCAGACATTTGGTTGAAGGAGCTCACTCAGGCGCTAGTACAAGCCAGGAGGCACCTTTGCTTGCAGTGCATTCTGATTTTCCTCCTGCTCGAAGTCTCTCTCCTTCAAACACCCCGTCTCTTTAGTCTCCATCTATCCATATTCCCTTTCTTTAAAACTGATGGAGCCAATTGCAAGTAGGCGCTCGTGAGGTTTTTTACTTGTGAGCACCGAGTGAGTACCACGAAGCCGCTAAGCCGTTAACAGACACGCAGAAACAAATAACATAATTGAGAAAGAAACACCAAAGAAGACAAACAGGAAGTAGGGACCATGCGCCCTTGATACCTAGCTGCTCTCCCACCCTTTTGCAACCCGCCTTCGTGTCCGTCTGTGAGGCATGTGATTATAGTCAAGCAGCATGCTCAGTGTTATGACAAACTCAGTAACTTATGCATGACCCTATCTCTCCAGACCCTTGAGCTTTGCATGTCGGCTTTGCTTGGCGGCAAGAACATGAGCGTCTAAGGCCTCAGTCGCGCACGATGCAGTCGCCATTCTTGTAGTTTACAGCGTTTGATTCGAAACAAACACCTTTCTTTGTAACTGCACTGGGAAGAGGCTTCCACTAGGTTTATTCTCTAAAAACTATTACGTCTAAAATATTAAGCAATACACGACGTAAAAGCTATGTAATTGCACCTTTCCAGCACATACACTTGAATAACAAAAATATTTCAGCGAAACGTGAATAAACCTTGTGAAGATACGCTTGTTTCATAAAGCAATAAACTGTTGAAATGTTTCTGAAATATGCGAATTGATTGACGTCATATTAGCCACTCTCTCTTAAAAAGAACAATTATTTCTTCTATCTAAACCAGACTAAGTTATCAAGAGACGCTAGTGAATCCTGACTTTGTTAACTACATTCAAAATCCTCGAGTCGACGCGTCTTATCTTCTGGTAAAGGGTCCCTCCATCAAATGCAACATTGCGCCCCGCTCGACTAATTATATAGAGAGGCTTTTCTTATTAGCCTCGCTTACAGAACGCCCACCTGGCAGGGCTGTCTCGGAACTGATTAAAACGTTCCGCCATTTAATTTTGGTTATCATCTAACTTTTACACAGAATGCGAGCGTTAAAAGTCTGCTATAGCACTAATATCAAAATACCTGCTCAATTTCCTAAGCGCAAGCAGCACTGAGTCTTATAGGAAAGAGAAAACGGACGGGGCCATCGGGTAATGAACGTGTAGTATATGAAATGGAAAGCCACAAAAGAAGTTCCAAATTTACTTGTATGTGGCCATGTGCTCATAGGCTGGTTCGTATGAAGTACACTAGCTTAAAGAAATTGTTCGCTAGGCTGCTTGTCGCACCTTTGTAACCATGGCTTCAATTCAATGTGAAGTTTGACAAGGCCAGCTTCCCAGACAGCATAGTTTCCATAAATCTGTGCTGTCGAATCTGTTTAAGCTCTTTCAGAGAAACGAAAACTGCAATTTAGGTACCACTGAATGTTCTAGAAAGCATGGTAAAATTTTCCAACTTCGCTAATATATTACCGCCATTATCACAATGGGACTTTAGAGATGTATCGAAGCAATGTATATGCAGTATCGAAGATATGTATCTGAAATCGATTTCGGAACGGTATCTTGTATCGGTATCAGAATTACAATTTTTCAAGGTATGGAACCTCGGTATCGAAGATACTTTTTTAAAATATCTTGCCCAGCCCTGACAGGAATGTCGTAAGGGCTGGTTACAGTTTATTATCAACGTCAATTGAAACACGAAACGGAGATATTTAACATATACAAATGAATATAAGATTGGCTGCTTGAAGAGTAACAGAAGAAATGCATTTGAATTATTCTATGGTGCACTATTTTGTACAGCCGAACTGAAACTCTAGTGGAATAGGGTTTGCTTTGCCTTATCCTAAGAATTAATATTTCGCCGTTCACTTTCGATTGAGCTTTTGGTTTTGAATTTGACGCTTAAAAATATTATGACTAAACTGCGGCAGCGATCGGGACAAAGTTCCTATATTCATGGACTGCACTTACTATACATTTCCTGCTAACTACGTTCCTTATGAGAACCGTCGCCAGTTTTGCGGTCTCCCAGTGACGCCTGACCAAAGCAAGCTATCCGGGATGCGCAAGCCGTCTTCGATGATGTCTATTCCCATCGATGATATGTTTATGTCATTAGCTTGTTTGTCTCTAAAATATAAATTCTGTTTTGAACAAGAGAGCAAACATATGCCAATATTGAACTTCTGATGCCATGATTGGACAATGGAAGCGCAATTAAAGAACTTTTAATATCCATAGTAGCTGCATTACAGTTACGTTGTAATTGATGCTTTCATACTCATAAAAAATAAACTTGGTATTGCTAGTTAGGTTCACACAACTAAATACTCCGAAAGCGTTTATTCTGTGCAGCTTGTTCTGAGCGCACTATGACACACTAACAGCGCGCCGAGAACCAACATGCAGAGAACCAAGTGGCTCCTATCATAGCACTGCTTTATTCTGTGCGTATTCTGTTTTTTAAGCACGAAAAAAATATGCCCACCCAGGCAGCTATGACTGATTTATACAATACCTTATGTGGGGAAATATTTTAAAGACCGCTTGTTTTCATAGAAAAACCTCTGTGCTTTGACATTCCCCTCTTGGGGTACTTCATACATATCTTTGATTCGCAAGGCCGCTAATCTTAGTCGCGAAAAGATGTTTTACTGCTGAGGATATCTGAAATGCTTCTATTCTACCATATATGGTCGAGTGGTTTGGATGTCAGCTAAAGATGTCTCTTTAGTTACTGCTGTATTAATTGTAGTGAATTAGCTGGTATAATTCAAAGTGCACGGTTTGTCGTTTCATTTGCAGTATTGTAGAGCACTAGTGCGCCTATTGTATATTAATAACAAAAGGCCACAAGGTACTGCAACCTTAAGGTAGTATTTTGAACGCCGAGCTTGACGCAAACAAAAGAATGTCTATGCGATAGCTTCGTTTACGGAAGCTTTTTACCTCGGTATTGGCATTAAACTTTGGTAAGTTTGCCAGTGGTCGCCTGATTCTATCAGTTTTTTGTAAACTCGAAATAAAACAGCTTAAGTTTGGAATGTTCCGCGTGAATATTTATGGCGCCAAGGTGCACATTTTATCGCCGCTTGAAGCGCACCCTGCGTCGCAAAGCAGGTTTGAAGTTTTTGTTTTGTCTTCGGGCGCAATGCACTGGCGCGTATATAATTTGCGCCATACATTACTCACGTCTCTTTTCTTATAGGCCATAACTTGGTTGTAAAGTTTTCTAGGAAGGAAATGAGCAAAAAAAATTTGTTATGATTCATTGAGGGCCAGGAAGTATTACAATACTTAAGGAGAGAGTCGTGACGCTTTTTGATATTCACGATATAGCAAGAATGCTGGGTTGTTCAGCCTCACCATCATCAGCAGCATCATCAGCAGCGTATAACTACGCTCACTGTAGGAAGAAGCCTCTCTCTTACTCGTATAGTTAACCCGGTCTTGATGATAATTATATTGCCTCCAATGATTTCCGGTCCCATATAAGAGTGGTCTTTGCTTTGCACATCAGCATAGCTTGATAAACCATTTTAGGCCCCATTGTTTAATAGTGGGTACCAGATATATATATATATATACTCTTGAAAAAACCAATCAAACCCTCGCAAAGCTTCAGAAGACAGGAAGAGAAAATAATAGGTAAAAGCTTTCCTTGCCAGAAAAAAATAACAGTCTGGCCGCATTCGAACGAATGTTCATGAATAAATATTTCAGTGCGGATCTCATCCACCTCTGCGGACTTTCCTAAATATTTAACCAACGTCGTTTTCACTTCGAGCGGTCGATTTACTCTTTTTGCCTTGTTGTAGCAAATCATATTGGTAAGGTTAAAAGGAAAAGTGTCTGTCCTGGTGAAGGAGCTGTACTGGTGTCAAAAACCGGACCTGGACCTGGACGAGATTCATTATTGCAGAAAGAGATTGCAGCTGTGCACATTTTTGCTTCCCTTTTGAGACAGCACGGTAATCCCATATAGTATAAAGCCGAGATTAAGATAATTTTCCAGAAGAAAATACTTCTCGCAAAAATTGCCACCATTTTGTTTTGGTGGATTTTTGGTAGGAAGTGCGCGTTCAAAAAAAAAACGATACTGCCTGTTGAGCTCACTAATACAATGTTCTCAAAACATTTCCCAAAAAAGGCGTCGCGTGGGGTAAGAGGTACTGTAATTACTGCTCAAATACTGCATGTCGATTATTGCACCATAATACTATTCTAACAGGGGCAGAATTAACCGCGATCGGCGTCTCGGAATGTTAATATACATGCAATGGTGCATTGTGGTTGAATGACGCTTTATTCCAGAAGGCGACCGGTTATATAGATAACGCGAGCAAGGTGGTTTCCGGCCTCCTATCGCGTCCGTGACACTAAAGTACAGCCAGTTCATGCAGCAGAATGGACATCATCAACGTCATCATCAACACCATCGTCGTCGTAGTCATCGTCACCACCATCATCAGCTGGATTATACCCAATGCAGGGTGAAGGCCTCTCCCATTGTCCTCAAATTAACCCGGTCCCGTGCTAGCTGCATCCACTTTACCTCTGCGAACTTCCTAAACTCATCCACCTACCTACTTTCTTCCGCCCTCTGGTACGTTTTACTTATCTTGGAACCCAGTTTGTTGTCCTAAGCGACCATTGGTGGTCCTCTCTACGCACTATACACGTCCTTTCCATGCCCATTCTTCTGGATGTCCACTAAAATGTCATTAACTCGAGTTATTCCCCTGATACGTTCTGCGCGCTCCCAATCTCTTAGTGTTACACCAAACAATTTTCGTTCCGTAACCCTTTGCGTTGTCCTCAACGTAGGTGGTTCCCTTAACTAAACTTAAGTAGAGCAGAGTGGTAGGCAGGGCTAGTTGGTTTATGCTCGTTATATAAATAGGACAACTGCGTTAAAAACGCGAACCGAAAAGCAAGGACAGGACGCGCTTAGACTCACAAGTGATATCACATGAAAGGTGACATATATACAATGGAGAATTAAAAACCGCGTGCTCGAGGCTATCGTTTCGTCTCCGTCATAGCCTCGAGTCTAGAAACAGCACCTCGCAATCATGAAGCATAATCGAAGGAACGAACACGCACGCACGCACGCACGCACGCACGCACAACACACACACACACACACACACACACACACACACACACACACACACACACACACACACACACACACACACACACACACACACACACACACACACACACACACACACACACACACACACACACACACACACACACACACACACACACACACACACACACGCGCGCGCGCGCGCGCACGCACGCACGCACTTTTTCTTAACATGCGTTCTATGTTTCCGCCTTTTTTAAGGCAATTTTTGACCTATTCATCCAATGAGTCTGCACCGTGCATCGAAAACATAAAAGCCACAGTACTTACCTTTAAGGCTACTAAGTGTGTGGTCCAGGATGCCGAATTTTTTTGCAAGTACCGCTGTCCACAGGGCGAAGCTTCCAGGGCCGTTGTGATAATGGCAAGCATACGCTGGCTCAAAAGGACACAAATCTGGCAAAGGAAAATACATTGTTAGCAAATGGGGAATACTCGATCGAAAAACTCTTAGACATTTTCTGTTTCTTCAGTAAACCGCAACTGAAAAAGCGGTCCTTACTTAGAGAAGCAGAGAAGCAGCACTGACTAAGCTGGTAGTGGAGTGACTTTCGAGCCACATGCAAAAGATAATCATATCCGGAAGGCATGAATGCTGATAATTTTATTTTGTGGTCATAATACATTGGCATGCATTATCTTCGTGGAGTACCCCACCCATTACTTATTGGTACACAGAGATGAAAAATTCTTTTTAACAGCCCTTGTAACTTTTCATATCAGTGTGCTGTTGAACTCGTAAATACCACAAAGAAACAATATAACATTAAATTAAAATTCATTTTCTTAAGCAACATTTTTCATTTCAAAATATTATTTTAAGCATAGATACACTTAAAGATATGAAATGCGACCTGTCTACTTGATTTCTTATAGGGAACATTAGATAGTCGTAGGGGCGAAACTGCTATAAACAAGTGAGGAAAGAAGAGCACGGGAATAATGCAGGAAAAAAGAAACCCAAATATGCTTCGCTCTTTCATATTTTGTAATTATTCTTGACTTTGAAATTACAAGCCATAATATATCCTTAAGATTAAACCACTCCAGTTCATGTATTCTGGAGTACACACCTTCTAGCTCGTATATGATTTTCCACTCTCACAATCTACAGATTCAATATAGGCAGCAGGACTTTAACCGACAACTTTAGCAAACGTGCCGCAATCTGCATAGACATGTTCTGGGGAAAGCGTGCGTTATAATCAACCTTTAAAATGTGACTGTTTGCCTTGAAACCTTCCTATTTCAACGCTTCAAACTATTCAGTGCTGCGAGAACATCGTGAAAATAAAAAATCTACTCAACTGGGTTTTGTAAAATGAAATTGCTGATTGATGTTTTATTAGTGGGGCCAACTGGACCTCTTATAAAGGTAGAAACTTTCTTAAGGCGATCAACCCATGCGGAGCGCTCCAGGTGCATTTCGGCTCTTCCGACAGCTCTGTTGTTGTGCCCCTGCTCATGACTTTTCGAATAAATCTTAAAAACATACGATGTTCCCTGCGCTTGTACTTTCAGTTGCTCTAATTCGCCATTTTTGTTTTCGGACTAAACTTGCAATATTGATCTGTTATAAATCTTGGTTTTGTTTACGTTATACGCCACTGAAGTATTCTGTAATTGGCTGGTGAGGCAGCAGGGGAGGTTATTACGTTATGGACGGCTACCCTAGAAATCTTTATTTTGTTTGGTTTGCCAGCATTAACTGTCGAAACTACTCAATTTATAAGCAATGGCGTAGTGTAATGTTCCGTATAACTTCAACTACCAGGGGTTCATTAAAGTGGACTGATATTGCACAGCTCACAGGCACCTTTGCGTTTTGCCTGCATTCAAATGGTAACACCGCGGTCGAGATCTGATCTCGGCTGTCCGGCTATGCAGGTCATCGCCCTGCCCATTAATCCCCCACGGCGTGGGTTTGAAAATATTAGGTTACATATTTAGGATGTAGAAAGTGTTTAGAATACTTGTTATTCAAAGTTGACCAATAAAACGTATTTCTGCTTTTTCAGTACAAGAGCACAGGGAGTGTTCTGCGATTGTACACATTGTGATGTAGGCGGTATTGTTAGTCAGTGTAATAAGTTTTGAGTACTATTTTTTTAAACAGAATATTGGCCATAATATTTTAACAATTTGTACACCAAACCGTATGTTCTCAATTTCACCAGCCGCACACATAAGACGCATGGCTCGTACTCAGAGCACCACTGTTTACCTTCCTTTTGTTACCGATACAGTATAATGCGTTCTTAGCTGGGCAATGACAGACCGCATTGTACATATCTGCCCAGCCAATGCTTCTGAGGTGCTTTTACTTGTATGTAACCGCAAAGGCACAAGAGATGCACCCATACAGAGAAATAATTATTGTTTTACCAAAGAGCACGCGATTATGCTAGTGACGTCTTTAATTTAAGCTGAAAAACAAGCAAACAAAACAACGTAGTTTGAACTATAGCAGTAATAGGACTAGAAGATAATGCAAATAAACAAAAGCAACTCGACAGGTGCACGGTCTTACTTTTCCTGAAAATTAACGGGATAGCCGCCCCCTCCCCCCAAACAAAAACAAAAAACAAACAAATTTTCAATAAAATGAAGGCGTGGTGAAGCTTACGAAATAACGTCTCCAAATATTCATAATAGCTCACCTCTAGGTGGACATTTCCCTGCACTAACTTGAAGGTCATCTAGAGCGAGGATGCCAACGTCCAAGTAAACTTTAATCTCCAGCTGCAATATATGTAAACATGTCCAATGACGTGCAAATCACTTAGTTGTGCAAATAAACTATATACCTCTCTTAATAATAACTGGGAAGTATTCAGTTTTGTTATGCATGGCATGAAACTACTAAATCATGTAACATACCCAATGGTCTATCCCGCTTTAAGTAAATCAATAAGCCATTGACAGTCTCTTTGCAATGCGCCCTTTTGAGGAACAAGAGTAATGAGCAGGCCTAACAACCATCGGCATTCTATACGGATCAGAATTCTACACTGCAATATCATCGGCGCCTTTTTTCAGTGTTGTCCGGTCTGTCCGCCGTTAGCACTGTGACTGATCTCTTTTTGTACAATGTATGAAGTGTTTTCAGCAGAATAAGTACCCGTCAGCTGAGACACCAAAATAATTCAGGATGTAGAAGACGTCTCACCACTGAAAGCGCGATTTTAATCAAGTCTTTGAGAATTCGTTTAATTTATAATATACACATATTTTACTTAGGCTAAAGTATAGGTTCAAAAAATATAATAAAAAAAAAACCGAGTACATACGGTAAAGTTTCTTGCTTCCTTTTTAAGATCAACCTGAACATGGTTCCATTTGTGGCTTGTTCGTGTAGTGAACTCGTGGATGACTCGGTTGCCGGAGCGTACCTTCACGCTATTGAAGAAAAAACGCCGCCGAAAATCAACGCTTTCAAAAAAGGCAAGCGCAAATATGCAGAAGTAAGAGCATCCTTTTTAAATTTATAATTATCTCATTTTAAATTTCTTCTCCAAATATGTGAAAACAATGAGTCTGCGACTTGACATGCCACCAAAGAAACAGCCACCGTACACCAGAGCCATTCTTCAAGGATGACAGGTTTACGTACATTAACAGAAAGCTCCACGATCAAAGTGGGCAGCTGCATGCTCTTTGATGCAGGATAAGTTCCTTTCCGCAAAAATTGCTGGTTAAAATATCAGCAAAATTGTCTGTTGCACGCCCTACTCAGTTCAGCCCAAAAATGGGAAATGAGCTCGCATTACGATCGTCATTCTAACTATGCTCGATGCATCTAGCACAGCTTACTTGCTATGAACTTACATGTATGTTGAACAAGAGCATTTGATGACAGATGACATGATTTAAGACTTCGTGCTACGTACACCTATCCCATTTTTACAGAGTTAGGGGAATATTAAAACTGCGCTGCCGCCTTGCTTTCCTCGCAATTTATATTTTCCGCTTGCATTGTAAACTTTACAGAAATGAAGGAACAGGCAAGAAAGCGACCACGTAGTTGGCGCAGTTCGGCTTTCTTACCGTTTCTAATATTCACCGTATAGGCTGGACCTTTTAGGAAATGATTACATTTTGACTATCCCGGCTACTTGAAGGGCACTTTGATAAAACTATGAAGCATGGCAAATAATGATCATTTTCTAATAATAATCAACGTGTGTAGGATCGAGACCAGCAGTGTGTACCTGAATCTTGCCATCATCATCATCAGCTTGACTATACCCAGTGCAGGGCGAAGGATCCTCCCATATTTCTCAATTTAACCCGGTTCTGTGCTATCTGCATCCACTTGACCCCTGCGAACTTCTTAATCTCATCCGCCCACCTAACTTTCTGCCGCCCCCTGCTACGCTTTCCTTCTCTTGGAATCCAGTTTGTTACCCTCAGCGACCATCGGTTATCCTCTCTTCGCACTACATGTCCTGCCCATGACCATTTCTTCTTCTTAATTTCCACTAGAATGTCGGTAACTTGAGTTATTTCTCTAACCCACTCTGCATGCTTCCTATCTCTTAATGTTACCCCTACCATTTTTCGTTCCATTGCCCTCTGGGTTGTCCTCAACTTAAGTAGAACTCTCTTGGTTAGCCTCCACGTTTCAGCCCCATAGGTGAGTACAGGCAAGATGCAACTGTTCTATACTTTCCTCTTGAGCGATACCGGTAAGCTGCTAGTCATAATCTGCGAATGCTTGCCAAATGCGCTCCATCCCAATCTTATTCGTCTGGTTATTTCCTTTTCATGGTCCGGATCTGCGGTTACTACCTGTCCCAAGTAGACATACTCGCCTACTACTTCCAGTTCTTCGTTACCTAATGTAAACTGCTGTTCCTTCCCGAGGCTGTTGAACATTACCTTAGTCTTCTGCATGTTGATTTTCAAGCCTAACTTACTACTTTTCCTGTCTAGGTCATCAATCATTATTTGCAGTTCATCCCCCGAGTTGCTTAGCAAGGCAATGTCATCAACAAATCTCAGATTACTCAGGTATTCTTCATCTACCCTTATCCCTAACTGCTCCCATTCCAAGTCTCTGAATACTTCCTCTAAGCAAGCTGTGAATAGTACTGGGGAGATTGTATTTCCTTTCCTAACACCTTTCTTTATGGGAATTTTGTTACTTTCTTTATGCAGAACTATGGTTGCTGTGCAGCCACTATATACATCTTCCAGCACTTTCACGTACGGCTCGTCTACCCCCTGATTTCGCAATGCCTGCATCACCGCCGAGGTTTCAACTGAGTCAAATGCTTTTTCGTAATCAATGAATGCTATGTATAAGGGCTGGTTATATTACGAGCATTTTTCTATCACCTGATTGATGGTATGGATATGATCGATAGTAGAGTACCGTTTCCGAAACCCTTGCTTGATTCTTTGCTTGATTGCAGTCTAAGGCTGTCCTGATTCTATTAGCGATTACCTTAGTAAATACTTCATACTAACAGACAGTAAGCTGATTGGTTTGTAATTTTTAAGGTCCTTAGAGTCCCCTTTCTTATGAACGAGGATAATGTTTGCATTCTTCCATGGTTCCGGTACCGTCGATGACACCAGGCACTGCGTATACAGGGTGGCCAGTTTTTCTAGCACGATATCCCCCCGTCCTTCAGCAAATCTGTAGTTATCTGATCCTCTCCAGCTGATTTCCCCCTTCCTTATGCCATATTCACCTACTACTTGGTCTCCTGCCTGCTTTTTCTCTACCTTGGAATTGAAGTCCCCCATTTGTACAGTATACTGCGTCGTTGCTTTTCGTATTGCCGATTCTACATCTTCGTAGAAGCTTTAAACTGCCTTGTGATCATAACTACATGTGGTTGCATAGGCCTGTGCAACATTCAGTTTATACCGCTTATTAAGCCTAATTACGATGCCTGCCACCTTCTCATTAATACTACAGAATTCATCTATATTACCCGCTATATACCTATTGATAAGGAAAACTACTGCTAGTTCTTGCCTCTCCGGTAAACCTGGATAACATAGTACTTGGCCGTCTTTCAGTACAGTATATGCCTGCTTCGGTCTCTTAACCTCACTAAGCCCTATGACATCCCATTTCATACCCTCTAGTTCCTCTAACAGCACTGCTAAACTAGCTTCACTAGCTAGGCTTCTAGCGTTAAACGTTGTCAAGGTCAGTTTTGCAATGGCGGCCTGTCCAGCGGAGCCAGGAATTCTTAGCACCCCCTGCTGCGTCACAGGTCTGACACAGTGAGCCCCTCCAGAATCCACCTGGACGGCCAAGGCTCACAGGTAGTTTCAAGACTCAGAGCTCTACGAGGCTCTGAGTCTTGTAGAGCTACATAAAGCATTCATTGGTATTGGGAACAAAGCTGATCATGGACGTTAGAAGGCTGCCCAGATTTGGTCATCGGAGGCATTGGAATGTGGCAATGCGGTGCGCACTCAGGGATCTAATAACTGCCGAAATATAATCTCGCCGGCTCCCACCTGGCACTCTGCTTCGGAATGCATATATAATTCGGGGAAGAAAACAACACCGCGACGGCGAGGAAATATACGAAGCGTGCAGTCGTCGTTATGCATATACCTATTTAGTTCCGATTAAACCGCTTGTATACTTGACATCACAAGGCATTGCATTCCATATGTGGGAAACGGGAATAACGTTTTAGCCTTGTAAGTAGAGGTTAATAGGTGCGCTAAATTTTTATCTATCGCTTCAGAAGTGTTTCGCTTAAAGGCGCCTAGCATGAATTAAGTTTTGCATAGTTATTTTAAACAAAAGAAAAATAATTTCCACGAATTAGTTTTTGCATAGTTATTTTAAACAAAAGAAATATAATTTCCACAGTGCTTACCTTGTATAGAATGGTATTTCGTCGACTAAAAGAATGAAAATATATGTGCTGCGTTGCAGTTGGTATTGATAATTCGTTAATGAGAGATTTGTTGCCCGTGTAGGACTAAAAATTGTAGGGTAATTTCTTGCCCCAAGTATGTAGGCAGGAATTGAAAATATTGTGAAAGTAGGCTAGGTCCACACGGCAAGGTCGTGAAGGCAAGGCAAGGTATGCCGTGTCAGCGTTTAATCTGATGGAGAAAACCCAAGCGCGTGCCGGCGCCGGCGCCGCGGGACGATGGTGATGGTATATACAAGAGGAAGAAGAAGATCATGGCATGTACAAATGAAAGAAGATCCGTGGAGGGCTCACACAATCTGCCCGGGGGTGTCGGAAGCGGCCAGCCTGGCCGCTCCTAACCAACCGATGTGCCGCGGAGCACAAACGGCTTCACGCGAGATACGTACATTTCAGTTTCAATTCCACGGTGGCGTCGGTCGGCTGGGGGATCAACAGGTGTGACCTGGTAGTTTACTGGGGGAGTTTGGTTGATGACTTTGTAGGGACCAAGATAGCGGCGCTGAAATTTATCATTAAGGTCAAGGGTGCGCAGTGGTGTATAGAGCAGTACTTCGCGACCAGGACGAAAAGAGACCACACGATTCGTCCAATCGTAGCGACTCTTGCGGTCTTGCTGGCACGCTTCTGTGTTAAGGCGGGCAAGATGACGGCATCTTGCCACACGGGATAAGAACGGGGCTGGTAATGATGAGGAGTGGTCGGACGTAGAGAAGAAGGAAGTGTCGAGGAGTGTAGTGGGAGGAGAGCCGAAAACGAGGAAAAATGAAGAGTAACCTGTAGTCCGCTGTACTGCAGTATTATAGGCGAATGTGACGAATGGTTGAACAGAAACTCAATTTCGACGATCCGGTGTGATTTACATGGATATCATATCCGATAGGTTGCGATGAAATCGCTCAGTCAGACCGTTAGTCTGGGGATGGTAGCTTGAGGTTGTCTTATGGAGGGTGGATGACGCACGAAGAATTTCGGATACGCTTTCGATAAGAAGGCCGTCCAGCGTTCACTTAGGAGCATCCGATGAGCGCCATGACGCAATACAATTGACCGCAAAAAGAAATTAGCTACCTCTTCAGCGGAACAAGTCGGTACAGGGGCCGTCCCAGCATAGCGTGTAAGGTGGTCGACAGCTGTTATAATCCAATGATTACCCCCATTGGAGAGAGGTAGGAGACCATATAAGTCGATGCCACCTACGTCGAATGGTGTGGCGGGACAGGGAAGGGGCTGTAGGAGGCCAGCCGGGGAGGAAGTCGGCCGCTTGCAACGTTGGCATAGGTGGCAGGAAGCAACGTATTTAGCTACGGTGATAGACAGGCCAGGCCAAAAGAATCGTCTTTTCACGCGGTCGTATGTTTTGTCAAAAACCAAGATGATCTGGAGTAGCGTCATCGTGGAAAGCCGCTAGTATACGTGGACGAAGCACACGCGGTACGACTGGGAGCCAGCGAGTTCCATCAGGATAATAGACGTAGCGGCATAGTATGCCATCTTCAAGATTCAAATTGCGAAGCTGTCGGCGAAGCCTAGCGTTGGGTGGGCTCCAAGCGCCGATAAGGCGGTCGATGATGGGCCTGGCAGTAGGCATCAGCTAATTGCTGTGAGCGGAAAGCGCGCTTGTTCTCAGAGCCGTCAAAAGAAACTGCAGTATTATGCGTCGATGGAAGCGATGGTCGGCTCTGGTCAGAGGTGGAAATGCATTGTGAAGAAAAACAGCAGATTGATTCCGAAACGGGGCAGCGAGAAAGATCGTCGGCGTCTTGATGTTTGGCGACCCGTTTATAAACGGCGTCGAAATGGTATGCTTGCAGGCGTAGAATCCAACGGCCAAGTCTGCCTGTCAAATTTTTCAGTGATGATAACCAGCAAAGAGCATGGTGATCGGTCACAACTGTGAAATGCCGACTATGTAGGTAAAGGCGAAACTTTTGAACAGCCCAGACGATGGCGAGACATTCCTGCTCGGTAATGGTGTAATTTTTCTCAGCTGGAGTCATGGTCCTACTGGCGAAGGCAATCACTTTCTCACGCGAAGTTGCATCGCGCTGCAGAAGGACAGCGCCAAGACTGTGACCACTGGTATCAGTGTGCAGGATGGTAGGAGCGCTGTCGCTGAAGTGGCCAAGAACGGGATCTGATGTGAGGGCGTGCTTTAGGTCGTTAAAAGCAATGTTGCACTGTTCAGTCCACACGAAAGGGCTGCGCGTGTTTAGTAGTTCATGAAGTGGCGCGGCAATAGTTGCAAAATGCCTTATAAATCGCCGGAAATAAGACGCCAGGCCGAGGAAACTGCGCAAATCTATAGTCCGTTGCGGACGAGGAAAGTACAAAACCACGATTATTTTTTCAGGGTCTGGGCGAATGCCATCATGGCTAACCAGATGTCCCAATATTTTAATTTCCTTCTCTGCAAAGTGACACTTCTTGGTTTTGAGCTGAAGGCCCGCTGAAGCTAGACACGTGAGGACTTCATTCAGGCGCTTGAGATGGTCGGTAAAGGTTGACGAAAAGATAACAATGTCATCCAAGTAACATAAACAGGTTCTCCCTTTGAGGCCACGAAGTACAGTATCGATCATTCTTTCAAATGTTGCGGTTGCGTTACAAAGGCCGAAGGGCATAACATTAAACTCGTAAAGTCCGTCAGGAGTTGCGAAAGCGGTTTTTTCTTTGTCGTCCTCGTGCATAGGTATTTGCCAATAGCCTGAGCGGAGTTCCAAGGTCGAGAAATATTCGGCGCCTTGGAGAGGGTCAAGGGCGTCATCAATACGCGGCATCGGGTAGGCATCCTTGCGGGTAATTTTGTTAAGTGCGCGATAATCAACACAGAATTGTACCGATCCGTCTTTTTTTATACTAGTACTACTGAGGACCATGGGCTTGTTGATGGACGGACAATATAGCGACGGAGCATGTCAATGACATTGTCTTCAATTACTTTTCGTTCCGAGAGAGAAACCCGATAAGGTCGTCGGCGTACAATTGAGTTACCTTCAGTAAGGATACGGTGATATGCAACACTAGTCCGTCCCAACGGTGGGGAAGTGGCATCAAAAATGGCTTGGTGGGCTTGAAGCAATTGCAGCAATTCTTGGCGTTGGTGCGGCATGAGGTTCGGATTGATTGTTTTCGACAGCATGGAAAGAGAGACTTGCGATGAATGACGTTGCGGAGGTAGCGGGGCCGTCAGCGCCATCATGGACATAGGGTGAGCATTCGCTATGCATGGCAGGGTAGTTTCTTTAGTCAGCACGAGGGATTCACGGTAAGTGTTCGTGGCAGCTACTCTCGCTGAGCTGCTGCGGAATCGTACAAGACTTGATGGGAAGGCGATTCCACGTGCAAGATGACGACGAGATGGTGCGATGAGTACATCTCTGTCAGTGATGTGTTCAGAAAAAACGGTAAGAAGTGTTTCGCACTGTGGAGGCAATACAGTACCAGCTGCGGCAATGAGGGAACGATGCCGTGCAAAAATGTCAGATGAAAAATCTCTGTCTGTCATATGGATGACACGGTCGCCACAAGAAATGAACGCTGAAGCAGTTGACAAAAAAATCCCATCCAAAAATTATCAAATGCGCACACGGTGACAGCACAGCAAACTGCACATGGTGGCGGACGCCGTCTATAACAACTCGAACTGTACACATTGCTGACGGGTGCAGAGGGACGCCATTTGCTCCACGAATTTCAGGTTCATCATATGGTGTCGTTACTTTCCGCAAACGGTGGCACAAACCAGCGTGAATAACAGAAAGTGCAGCCCCTGTGTCAACCAAAGCTTCGACCGGTAATCCTTCAGTTAAAACGGAAATCATATACGGGCGATGAGGAGGACTTTTTGTAAGTTCGCAAAGTGCAGTTCCCACTCCAGAAACTGCACCGCTTAGTTTTCCGATTGACGGACAGGGAGAGTTGTTGCTGGTCGAAGTGGCGAAACAGAGCGGCGGTATGGGGAAGGGAACCGGCGTCGGGATACATGAGCCCAACTTGGTTCAGACGAGGATACCGGCGGTGGAGAGAATCGACTACGTTGCCTGGGAATCGGTCATCGCTGGTAATGCGCAGGTATGTCACTTTCGAAGGCGTCATAGCCACGTCGCTCGTTCTGGATGCGTCGGCAACAAAAGCGAGATACATGTCCTCGAATTCCACAATAATAGCACACTGGGCGAGAGGGATGCCAAGGTGCGTAATAAGGTGGCGTTGATTGAGCCGTCGTCATGGCGTTGATGTGGTTGTAGGGCGGTGCTTGGGGTGGGGGAACAAAAGGAAGAGGGGATGCAGCGACGTGAGCTTAAGTTGGTGCTGGGCGAGGTGCAGCAGGATCAGGTGTGACAGGGTGGTTGATAGTGGCCAACTCTTTAATGTGGCGGAGGCCGGCGTCGTTAAACGCGGAGACAAATGATCGCATCCGTGCCGGCTGAAAGGGCTGAGGGCTTGGAGCTCCTCGCGGATTATCGCTCGAATCATGGCTCGTAGATCGAGGTCAGTAGAGGTCGGGGCAGTAGCGAAGCCGGGCTGCAATTGGGTGGACTGTAGCTGGTCGAGGCGTTGGCAGGTCGTAATAAGAGTATCAACACTTGATGGATTCTGGGCAACTAGGGTGTTATAAGCCATGGAACTGATTCCTTTCACGACATGGTGTACACGTTCAGATTCCGGAATGGTGGGACTGATACGCCGACAGAGTGCAAGCACGGCCTCTATGTATGACGCAAAGGACTCATCGGGATCTTGACGGCGGGAAGCGAGCTTGATCCTTGCGATCTCCGTCCGAACAGCCGGGTCGGCGAAGTACTGTAGGAACTGCTGCTTGAAGGTGGGCCAGTTTGTGGCGTGGGGCTCGCGGTTAATAAACCAATGTCTGGTGACCTCAATAAGGTAGAAAGAAACGTTTAGAATTTTAAAGCATCATCGCACCGGTTGTAGGCACTGCAGCGTTCATAAGTGTCAAGCCAGTCATTGACGTCTTCGTCGTGACGACCAGCGACCAGCGGCGGGTCGCGTTGTCGTGTGGGCGCCATCGGAGGCGGTGGTGTAGCCGAGGTAGAGGGTCCGGCCGGGTCGGGACTGCTCTCGGTTGACATGACGATGGTAGTTGTTAAACGGTGACCGGAACGTAGCTCCAGCGAGAGGCAGGACACAAGGCAGCGAGGGGATCGAATTTCACCTCCACCACTTGTGAAAGAAGGCCAGGTCCACACGGCAAGGTCGTGAAGGCAAAGCAAGGAATGCCGTGTCAGCGTTTAATCTGACGGAGAAAACCCAAGCACGTGCCGGCGTCGGCGCCGCGGGACGATGATGATGGTATATACAAAAGGAAGAAGAAGATCACAGTATGTACAAATGAGAGAAGATCCGTGGAGGGCTCACAATATATGATGAACAATTTAAATGTAGTAAAGAAAAGAGTTACCTCCTCAGACTAAACCTCAACACCATCACGCAAAACTGAAATACACTTACCTTATTGATACTTTGAATCTATTGGGATCAGTGCAAATATTTGATTACAACGCTTCTAGCATCTAATAATACAAAACCGAGGATACTTTTGCTTTCACTTAACAAATTATGCAGGTGCTGTGTAGCTTCAATTGCATACTTCTGTCTAATAAAGAACCTATATGTTATTTGAAAAGCGTAAAGTTTTCTGAAGAGACGAAGGAGTATGCTTTATCACACTCACAGTGTATGTTCTTCATTGTCAGTGAACTGCCAAAAGCTGAAACAGGCTTCATTAGTAGTGTTCACGGTCAAGTCTGGGCTTTTCAAAACAGCTGTTTCATATTTGTCGTCGTTGTCGTTGGAAACAAAGATGAAACGACCTAAAAAAAGGCAATGTCAAAATCAGTTTTCCTGCACTTTTCTTATTGATAAAGCCAATTTTTATCTCATATGGCGATTGGTTCAGGTTCTAATACTATTTTGATTACAACAGCACATCAACTTTATGCCGCCTCTCGAATGTGGCAGTGTATAAGCCAACACATTTGTTTCGCGCACTTATGAGTAATCTTACGGAATAATCAACGAATCTAAAATTTACCATATCAACAGACAAAGTAAGTAGTTTTAGCGTGTCTCAAGAATGAAGCATATTAACTGTTGAATTCAAGTAGAGCTACTGCTTTTAAGAAGTGTAAACTGTGTTGAAGACGAATGCATAATTGTTACAACTTTAGCGACAGTTGGTGCTTGCCACTAAAATCGCCGAGACGTTAAAGTTCTTACATGATGCGCCTCGAGCTTTTTTTAAAGCAAAAAAATCACGAAAATGAGTTGTAGCTCTTAAATGATAGCGGAATATTTCTGTAAAAAGAAGCCCTTTTCATTTTCTCTTTCTTTTTATTTTTTGTGCACTAGCATATTGGCATTTTACGGCCTACGTATATTTTTCACAAACAGAACATTTCTGATAAACCATGCAGCTGCTCACCTCTGTAGGCTCGGAGAGTGTGATCAAATCTTGGAACGTCAGGGACCTTTCTGACCGGATCATTCAGAGCCCAAGCCACTGATCCACCATTTGGGTCCCAGCCGCACATGTTGGCCGCTTCGAACGTGCATATTTCTGCGATTCAAAAACAATGATTATAGTCATCATCAAGCTTAAGGCCCGTGAAATGTCCTTTGCATGCTTGGGCCCTTCCAAAGGACGTCCCGAGCGCTTTGCCTATCTCTTTATCTCTCTTCCCTCTAATCTTCGTCATTTATCACTGTTCATACCATGACTGCGGAAACGCGTCTCTATGCTAGGAACAAAACTTTGTAGGTTATTTACCTGAAACCCAAATGTAAAAGTTATGTCCAAAATGTTGTTGCGATGGGACTAGTGTTCCCGGCAGACCATATGCCCGCCGCCAAGGGCGGAAAAATTTCCGGCTGGCCAAGACAGAGACGATGTCACAGGGATAACATGATCATAAGAGACTAATGGCACAGTACCATCAATAGTAGCCTATTTCCAAATTGGGCACCTTGGCCCTCTTGAATAATTTGGGTAATATCCCAACGATCGATAGCTCGAAAGGTATACGTGGGCGAATGCAGCAAGGAACCTGACGTAAACAACCCGAAAATGAACCTGAGAACTCGAATGCTTTCGCATTCTCGTGTAAAGAGTCTTGGGGGACGTCATAGTTTCTTCCAAAACTGAATCGCTGTCAGGCGAATCACAGGTGAAGGCTTAGCACTGCAAGTGATTTTTCGGTGTTCGTTTAGAATACGTTTTCTCTAGAGAGTAATACAGCGGTTTTCTCGGTATCTATAGCATTAGTATTTTTAAAAATCTTTGGAGGCAGGGACAGCACGTCTGGCGGGGGTGTTTAAAAAATTCAAGGTAAGATATATGAATTTGCTCGTCTAAGTGTTAAAAGAAATTCAAAAACTTTGGAGGACTGGTGATCATACAACGACGAAAAATACATAAGGAATGGAACGATAATACAGTAGAGGGGAAGGAAGGAAGGAACGGAAAAACGAATTTATTCTCTTCGAAGGGGATAGGCATTTTAAAAGGGCTTGGTAGCCAATGCAGCTGCAGGGGAATAGTTATCAAGAGCTTTCTGGGAGGAGGAGAGAAAGACTAAAAAACAGAATAATAACACATCAGAGTAAATCATACCTGTCAAGCGTGGAATAATAAGAAAAAAAGGTTATTCGTTTTGTATCCTTCTCTCTATCTTCCGGAAATCTCTTCATGACTATTCTCCCACAGCTGTATTGCTGTAATGCCCCTTTCTCGAAGCACGTGTCGGCTTCGAATCTGCTTTAGGGGCTGGCTCGTCCTCCTGCCCGCATTGTAGATTTTCCTGCTGCTGTTGCCGCCTCTTATCTTATTTTTTAGGTCATGGAATCACCGGTTTCAGGCTTAAAAATTGATAACAAAGAAAACAGTATTTCTATCCTTGCTATGCATCGGCTTGTTTGTTGCCTTGACCGTAACATTCATGTGTGAATATGATCTTTCTTAGCTGTAAACAACAGTGAGTATGAATGCTGACTAGATATTTCGCTCATTTTCTTAAGGTGACTGGAGGGGGAATGTAACTGTAAGAATCTGTTAGACTTAATAAGTGTGTTTTCGTTGCTACTTTCACAAAATAATCGGCACTAAAGGAGATTTTCTCATTTTCTGTACATAGGTTGAGCATCTTGCCAAATATCTAGTATAATGAATATAACTCCGAGTTGCTTATACAGGCATACGAGGAATGAAAGTTCAACTTGGCTCTCTTGTTTTTTTTTTATTCGAGGCTGTGTTTCCGCACGCTGAAAAACATACTTTCTAACATACTTCTATCGCTCTGCCAGCATTCACAAGATTTTACACGCTTGAATATTGCATCGCTTTCAGTCACCTCAGATAAGTGCTTAAACAACTATTTATATCAGTTAGGTTGCATATGGAGACACTCACGTATAGTAAACAAAACTTAAGCATAAGAGACAGCAAAGTACTTACCCGGTGAGTCGTAGCCGGGGCCCGGTTGCTCATCTGGAAGATGATAGTTATGCTTGAGAACACAGGTAGGTTTTGATAAATAATGACAGTTATGCAAGGTTAAAAAATGAAAGCTTTACTTCTGTGTGAAAGGCACAGTCAGCAGTGCACGATTAGTCGACTATTTTTGGTAGAGCTCGGCTTGTCATGTTTATAAGTTACTGGCTCCTCAGTAGATATTCAAATGTAAGCGAACTCTTACTAAGAAAGCGAGACCAGAAATGCAAATCCAGCTTTTTCCGTAACTCACGAAACCAAAAGTTTGTTGTAGTAGTGTATGTAGGTGGAATTCCAAATTTTTGTCCCTGAGATTCAACTGTTTTTTTTACACAGGAGGTACCGCTTATGTTCTATATATTTGGTCGTTTACATTCTATAGCGAAGGTACCAACCCATACTTACTTTTCTTTCATGTACTGTAAACTATCTGTTTTTGTTTATCTGTTTTGTTCAGTGGCTATATTACTCATTTGTCTCTATTTTGCCGATGCAATTGTGTTCTTCACCTTGTTTGTATTTCATATATTATCATAATCATCATCATCATCATCACCATCATTGTCAGCCTCACTATACCCACTGCAGGGCGAAGGCCTCTCCCATATTACTCTAATTAATGATGTGCAAAAGCCCCTTCCCTCTATAACGCTTCTGGTAAGCCCTGAGGGTACAAATAAATAAATAGTCATAAAATTTTTGCTTCTCTTTACATTTTTTGTTCCTTCCGTACATACTGTCCATAAATCACATGACAACATTTGCCTGTGATTGGCGCAAAAGCAAATGAGGAATTTGTGAATAAGACGAGCAGTTAGTAAAGCCGCTGCATTAACACGGATATCCAGGTTGCAGTTTTCCTGCCGATCTAATAGGATGCATCTGCTACTAATTATGACAGACAAGGTGTCTATAATACCTGGCTGTAACGCAGAGACTTGTATTTCTCCGATGGCCATTGTTCCATTTGTCCCCTTGTCACAATCCACCTGTATTGCAAGCTGGCAGTTCGAACCCTTCTTGAGCGTCAAATTCAAGCTCGTCCACTGGGATACCTCCGCCAGCTCCGCTGAATGTATGATTTCTTCCTTCGGAGACAAATTATCTTCGTAGCACAAAATGGATACATTTGCCGCCATAATATCTGGGAAAGGAACAGAGCGATCATTTGAGAGAGTGAATAATCGATAAAAAAAATGTCCACATGAGCCGAATAAAAAGAAAATAGAAAGCATGTTTTTACGCATATAGAAATCAAGCAATGCTTCCTGAGGACGCCAGGTTTTATTCTGAGGACGCCAGGTTTTAATTAATATACGTTTTTTGGCAGGCCGACAAACTTTCTTGCCCTAAATTATTGGCCTAATCCGGAACAAACAACACCAGACGGGTAGCATACTACCGTCTACATTTTTGAGTAATGTAATTAAAAACAGGTTTCATGCATTTCTCTTTTTCGGTGAATATAAAAATTTTCAATCATTCTAATGTGATCTATTATTCCAGCAGAAATATGTACGCTTACCTGGTCCGTCTCTGAAGTAACTGATGGTTATATCGACCCCATTGTCTCTGGCATCGAAAACTGGGCTGAGCAGAGCAACAGTATCGGAAGAGTTCGGCGATCGCCTGAAGGCCGTTTCCCGTGTAGAGATTGTCAGGTCGAGGTACGTAAAAGGGGAATAGCCATCTGCGACAAAACACGTGCAAAACGTCGTTTAGGTTGACGCTGTTTTTGCGACAGTACATACGACGCAAACCTTGTGACAGAACTTGCACCTGCATTTGCTTGCGCATACTGCCGTGATAACAATATTGCGGGACGTCAGAGAGGGCAGTAAAACTGCTTTCTGCGCCACCTAATAACACCCGCCAGCTCTCTCGACTACAGCTTATCGTATGAGATCGAAGCCGACGCCAGGTGCCTCCCATATCTGTTCCCCAGCCGCTGCTATTGCTGAAGGCTATGGATGAAGGGGAGAGGGGCCGGCAATATTAATTTCTATTTTTCAGTGCTTTTGGGGTATGAGCGACATTCACCGAAACCAGAGGCACTTGAAGGCTTCACCGCCAAGCATATGAGTCCCTGTGTATCAAGCCTTCGCTACCAAGAGCGTCACTCCACCCCGTCTCAACCTCCCAAAATATATGCTACCAGTTTCCTTCTATCCAAATGTCTACTCATCGGCACCCTCCAGAATCGCCACCTTTCAACAACCGCCACACTCGCTAAATAGGGTGCATCCCCTTGCACCGACCACTCCACCCGCGGTCTCTTCGAGAAATGTCGCCTACAACTCCCGACTCCCCGTCGTCTAGATAAGGCACTGTTCCATTATACGCAAGTTCTAACTACCGTCCATTTCCGGAAGAGAGACCTCTAGTACCTCTAGAGACAGGATGCCTCCTCCATGTATCCCCTCTTCACCCATCGTAACCTTCAGACGTGCTGCGTCTGCCCCCACTAGATAGGCTGCTGGCTCTCCTGGGCACCTCTTCTCCTAGCGCTATCCTTCAGGAGCGTCACCCCTCCCCCCCCCCCCCTCCATGCCCACCTCCAGAAGAACCACATGCACGGCACTCAGCACTACAGTACAAGGACCTCACCTTACAAATGCCCAGTAAAAAAAAAAGCCTGCTAATTGAAATTCGAAGATATTATGTGAGAGCAATGTTCACTGCTCTCACATAATATCTTCTGCTGCTTACTCAAATTTCCGGCGTGACAACGTGTCGCCGATAAGTTTTGAGCTCTCCATTTCGTCCATATAAACACTATCGCTTTAATACGGATCTCCCACCACTTCACTGCCTCTCTGCCAGAAGGGAAATATTTTGATAGCCCCAGAAGTGATAAGCAACGTGGCACACCTCACTATTATAAGATGTACAGCGAAATAATTGTACACGGAAATTACTTTCCGGAGTGGGATGCAACTTGAATGTTCTTTCACGCATACAAATTGAACTAGCCTCATTTGTATATTTTTCAGCGACTGCGTCATTCCCTAGCACTTGGTAGATCTTTTATTTTATTTGTTTCTAAGCGGGCTGCTGCGGACCAAAGATAATACATGACTTGTGAAACCTATAAATAACAGTTTTAGCGCGAGAGCGTTACAAGCCTCTTATCTAGAAAGTCCCGCGTCTGCTCTGTGAATGAAAAGTTACGGGCATGTCTTTGACAAGGGTAGTTGTCACGTGACGCGGCCTGGCACTGGCTGTTCGTTGAATTGTGAGACGTACAAGACCGATTGACATGACAATGTTGACAACCGCTGCCAACGCGGACAGCACTTTTCATAAGAACGGGTTCGATGGTAATCGAACCTTGAGGAACCATCCGATTCAGAAGTCACACACGCTGCTCCTAGGTAGTGCCGGCAGATGAGTTCCGGTGGGTTAAAGCGCGGTTATTTATCTCTGTCGGGCGGTCGACAATGTGACAGGGTATCATCCCATGTGCGATGCAATAAGCACAAATTGGCGGGGCTGGGAATAAAAGAAAATAACATCTACTCTTACTAAAATCCGCAAAGGAGCCACAGACGGAATCTGTTAACGCTGTCGCGTCATAGCCAAAAAGGCGGACAATAATTTTGACCCGAAAGTCTTCTCGAGACGCAAAACGTCTGTGTTTGCAGATATTCTTCTTAAGGCCTAGCCTACCACAGTTGGACAGTACATACAAAATACGGAGTCATCAAAACCCAATTTAATTCACCTACATTATGCGCCCTTTGTTTACAAAATACGGAGTCACAACCCCCAATTTAATTCACCTACATTATGCGCCCTTTGTTAGTAAGCTATTTTCTCCAGTCTTTCCTCAGCAATGAAAGTTTTGTGCAAAGTCTCAAAATTGTCTTGTGTAAAACGACGAGAGTACAAGCATCGGAGTGTAGCGGAGTGAAGGCTCTCTTGAAAGTTTTAAAAAACGTGGGTTGGGTTCGCTGTTATAAACTTGAAGTGCGAGCCCTCTGTCCCTTTAACTTAGTGGACTGCGGATACCAATAGAAACCTCTTTCCATTGCTGGTCTTCCTTTCATTTTTCTAAGCTCCGCTCTTAACGTGCAGAGTAGCCTTCTGGGCATCGCCTACAGTCTACATAAGTTCTGTTCTCTCTATCTCTCTCTCTAGTTTTTATCTGTGCGCCTGGCTTACATCATTTCTTTGTTGACATAATTTTACTAGCAACGTAAACTGTTGTCTAAGAGTAGGGAGTGAAATATTTAAAGCGTGCGTCACGCAGATTTAAAGGCATCAATACACTGGTAATAATTCGCTCCAAAGGTCAGGAAACACAACCATTTGATATGAGTGCCAAATCCTTTCATAAGAGCCTACTTATTAATGCCGTCGTTTTTTTATTCAGCATCATATTTTAGCTAACGTTTTAGACATAACGAATACGGCGGCAAATATAAGACATAACGAATAAGGTGGCAAATATAAGGTGGCGTTTACCTCTGCCTGAGTATTATCGAGTGGACAAAATGATTAAGTAAATAGTTGCCCTTCTCCGCTCTCCTGTTTCGGTATCAAGTAACATGACAGGAAACATTTTTTTATTCGTAGAACTTGAGACTATCGGCTGAATAATTTTGAAGATTACTGGCACGAAAAGTGAGGAATAGTTTGGTTGGCTCTAAGCTAAAAGTAAAGTTCAAGGAACTTTGATAAATTATTTCAAGAGGTGGATTAAACCTCCTTTTAAAAAACTTAAAATTTATCAAACTTTCACTGTACTCCTGCAGCAAAGTAACTTTTGGTAGATCTTGTATGAGGCCCGTAATACACTGCAACCGTTCACCTGAACTGGTACAAAACCTTCTTATTAAGTTATGCAATTGTTGTTCTTTTTAATTGAAGTGAAGTCGAAGGTTGAACATTTGCGGCTATTCTAACATTTTTATAAGTGATTAACGTGGCAAAGCTGCTGCAAAGTTTACTTTCAGCAATCTATAACACATTATAAGAGATCTATAACAAACTGTCACTCTTCATCAGAGCTAGTGTAGAAACCGCTGATTAAGTTACGCGAGTCTTCTGGTTTTAAATTCAGAGGCCCAGAAGGTTGAGCTTAGGCCGAAAGTTTACCTTTTTTATAGTTGATTAACTGAGAAAAGCTGAATTCGTTTTCTTATCTAAAACTATTACATTCAGTGCATTAGTTTTAGTGCATAACACATTTACTTAGCTCATGACATTCTACGGCTTCTGCGTTCTGCAGACGACGTTAACGGTGGCCGTTATCATCAAGCCCTCCCGTTGCCTGTCATTCGTCACGAAAAGGCTATCTAATGAAAGGCAGCCAAAATATTGACACGTGCATTAGAGCGAGAAGAAGAAGGAGCGCAGTGGGACGAAGGAGCTGACGTTGAAGCGTAGGCCCGTACCTGGTGCCCTCGTTCGCTGGTTCAGCTGTCTCGGTGCTCTCGCTCAGCGGCCACAGTAGTTTCTGTGTAACAACTGTTACACATCTGGTGGAGGTGCTGCCCCAGCTTCACAGATACGAAAGTGGCGAAAGTGGCGATGCGCTACGCAGCACAACGTTATCGTTTTCGAGGAAAGATTTCGTTTCACTACAAATAAACCTGATTGCCATAATTCCCCTGCGATAATGCTAGTATTAGAGGCTCAAGCCGTATCGCCGTATTGAATGTATATAACATCAATAAATATGCCCAAAGAAAAGAGAATAAATGGCCCCCGCTACCTGATGGAACCGGTGCGCCCGAATGCTGAGCAGGCCTCTCCATACGACCGGTGCCTACCAGCCAACGAAAGCCCCCCCGGAATTGGCTAATGTAGCCGCAGAGGCCATCTGCAAAGTCGCACTGGGCGGGATGGATGCATGCTTCTGGCCTAAGCACAACATTGTCCACGGAGAACGCCATCGTCGGGCTTTCTGTGAAGTTGGCTCGAAGGACGACCTGCGTAAATAGGCAAAAAGTGGCAGTGGCAGCTATGCTACCGATAGAAATGAAGGATGTTAGCAGAGAAAGAAGAAAGTCTGACGTTTTAAGAATTGAACATATTGCGGAGCGGTGAAACGTATGTCTGTCCGTCGATTAAGGAGAGTTGTATCACTAAGTGCTCAAACTTACAGTTTTCCATGCAATTAGCACTGATGCATCTATTTGTTGTGTAAAAGTGAGGCGTAGATAAAAATACAGCTAAGGAAAATTCAGCCACATTCTTTCGTGCAACGTGAACAATAATATGCAATATGGCAAATGCTAAAGGAGGTTGCCGGATCTGACGACATAAGCATTTACGACCTAAAGTGTCCGCCTTTCGCTGATTCGCATTGCCTGTTATAGTGTGTCCGTTTAGGTCGAGAGTAACAGAATGAGCATATTGGACATCGTCATCAAGCTCAATCGCTCTCTTTTTTTTTTTCAAGCAGAAGAACTAGCCAGCAAAGTTATTATTTATATTGTAGTGAACTACACGAGGATATACGAAGACGAGGATTAAGTAGGCGAGAATATCACGAAGACGAGGATAAGGACGACGAAGTGCCGCTGCGCTGCTCGTGCTCGCTTGTGGAGACTGAGACCGGCTGTGTTCTTGTGTGGTTCGCCGTGAAACTTCGACAGGGCTATTATCCCTGTTAAAGCACAGTAAAACCCCCCTTTCACTTGGTGGAGGTGAGCATTTCCTGCCGCCCTGGAGCTCCGCAGCAGCACACTCCCGACACAAGCAATGACCGACGCTACCACCCCCAGTCCAACCGGACCCTCATCCGCGGTGTTCTGCGCTGGAGCTTTGCGCCAGCGTGATCCTCCTATCTTCAGCGGAACCGGCGACCATGACGTGGAAGACTGGCTCGCCTCATATGAGCGGGTCAGCGGGTCAGTATTCACAACCACTGGGACAACCAAAAACTCAATAACGTCATTTTCTACCTAACGGACGTTGCAAATCTATGGTTCCGCAACCACGAGGCCGATATCACATCGTGGTCTACTTTCAAAGCTAGTTTTGCCGATATTTTCGGTCGGCCTGCAGTGCGCAAGTTGCGCGCTGAGCAACGCCTGCGCGGCCGTGCACAGCTTCCTGGTGAGAATTTTACCAGCTATATTGAAGATGTCGTAGACCTGTGCAAGCGCGTGGACGCTTCAATGTCAGAGAGCACCAAGATTGATCACATTATGCAAGGAATTGATGATGACGCGTTCCAGATGCTTCTGGCTAAAAATCCAGCCACCGTCGTCGACGTTATCAACGCATGCCACAACTTTGATGAATTACGCAAGCGCCGTAACATCACTCGTTCTTCGCTCTCAAACCCCGCGCCGCTTGCAGCTTTAACACCTGAAGCAGACCAGTCCACCTTGCTGCCACAAATACAGCAGTTCGTTCGAGAAGTTGCCCGTCAACTATCCCTCGTTCGCCAACGTCCTGACGCTCCCACTCCTTTAGTGCCAAAGCTGCAGCAAGTCATCCGCCAACAAGTTGCGGAAGCACTCCCCACGCTTCCTGAAGCTCCTTCTGTTGCTCCTTTGACATACGTCGAAGCACCAGTCCAGTATAGTCAACCTGCTGTTCCAGCCCCTTTGACCTACGCGGCTGTGGCTGCGCGGCCACCGCCTGAGCCGTCACAACCCATGCAGCCTGTTCTACGCCCTGCACCGTTTTCTCAAACAGCCCCGCTTCATCCACCCACTGCGCGCTATTACAACCCTTGGCGTACTTCGGACAATCGTCCTATTTGCTACTACTGTGGTTTCGCTGGACATGTGGCCCGCAGATGTCGTCGTCGCATGGCCGAGCCTGCGTCTTCTGATTACTCGCCACCGCTGCTTCGTTCTGCCCACTCTCCGCCGGCGTATGCCCCAGAACAGCGTTAATATACAACCCGTCGTTCTCCTTCTCCGCGTCGCCGGTCACTGTCACCAATGCGCCGGCGACCACCACCTGCTGACGAGGGAAACTAAGCTCCGCATTTCCTGAGGCAAGAACTGCGTACTCTGCGAAAAGCTCAAGGCCTCATATTCCGCCCACGAACACTATAATGATTTCTATCGATGGTCTGTCCGTATATGCGCTGGTCGATACGGGTGCTGCAGTGTCAGTGATTCATGACTAACTCTGCCGACGATTACGAAAAGTTACGACGTCATTTAACGGTTTGTCGCTCCGCACTGCCAGTGAAGAGAGGATTGCACCTTTAGCAGCATGTACAGCGCGTGTCGTCATTGAAGGTATTTTGTACAGTGTCGAGTTCGTAGTTTTGTCATCTTATTCTCACGACGTGATCCTCGGATGGGACTTCTTGTCTAAAAATAATGCCGTGATCGATTGCGCCCGAGCTGAAGTAGAATTTTCTGCACTGTGCGACGCACTGCCCGACGACAACCGTTCAGTGTGTCCTCAAAAGCTGACCATCGCGGAAGATGTCGACGTAGCACCAGAGGCTTGTGCCCTTGTGCCTCTTTCGTGTCCTGCCGTGTCAGACGTTAGTGTTTTATTTACACCGTCTGCATCCTTCATCCACCGCAAGCACCTGCCGCTGCCATCTGCTGTTCTCGATGTTCACGGTGGCTTCACGAAGCTACTCATCTACAATCCGTCCCCACGCCCGATTACTCTGCTACGTGGGGAATCTCCCAGTTCTATTCAACCAGCCCTCCTTCTCTCTGACCTGGATGCCTCCGAGACCTACCGCAGTAACTACATTGATGCTCTGCAGTCCGATCCGACGCCTGATTCGTTGCCAGACGACTTCTTCCGAACCGCCATCGATGGCGCTCTTCCTTCCACCTACCGGACTCAGCTCGTGGCCCTTTTACAGACATTTCGCTTCGCTTTCGACGCCGCCCACACACCTCTCGGCCGCACTTCCACAGTCGCGCATTACATTCAGACCGGCTCTAACTCGCCTTTTCGACAGCGCCCCTATCGTGTGTCAGCGGCAGAGCGTCGCGTGATCAATGAACAAGTTGAGGACATGCTACAACGTGGTGTAATTCGTCCATCACAAAGCCCCTGGTCTTCACTAGTGGTGCTAGTGAAAAAGAAAGATAGCTCGTTTCGCTTTTGTATTGATTACCGGCGCCTCAACAAAATTACCCACAAGGACAATTACCCCCTTCCGCGTATAGACGACGCTCTTGATTGCCTCCAAGGTGCCGAGTACTTTTCATCTCGATTTACGTTCAGGTTACTGGCAAGTACCAATGGCAGCCTGTGACAGAGAGAAGACCGCATTTGTGACGCCGGATGGCCTCTATGAATTTAATGTGATGCCCTTCGGTTTGTGCAATGCGCCCGCCACATTCGAGAGGATGATGGATAACATCTTGCGGAAGTTCAAGTGGCACATCTGCCTCTGCTACTTGGACGACATTGTTGTCTTTTCCACCGACTTCGCTACGCACCTAGAGCGCTTGCGGCAAGTTTTGGTTTGCCTTACTGACGCCGGCCTGCAACTGAATCTCAAGAAGTGTCACTTCGGTGCCAGGGAGTTGACTATTTTGGGGCACATCGTCTCTAAGGAAGGTGTTCGCCCTGATCCGGCCAAGCTGCGCGCAGTGGCGGAGATTCCTAAGCCGGTTTCGCTCAAGCAACTTCGAAGCTTCATAGGTCTATGCTCCTATTTTCGGCGCTTCGTGCAGAATTTTGCTTCGATAATT
The DNA here is from genome assembly GCF_055883805.1 of Amblyomma maculatum. Lineage (NCBI taxonomy): Eukaryota > Metazoa > Arthropoda > Arachnida > Ixodida > Ixodidae > Amblyomma > Amblyomma maculatum. Next base: position 161,400,272 of record NC_139347.1, read on the forward strand.
GCACCCCTGACGAAACTACTCGGAGGAAACAGTGACTTAACTGCGTGGTCGGTCGAGTGCGACGAAGCGTTCAACGCATTGCGCCGTCTTTTGACTTCGCCACCAATCCTTCGCCACTACGACCCGACAGCACCCACCGAGGTTCATACTGATGCGAGTGGCGTTGGCCTCGGAGCTGTCTTAGCACAGCGGAAAAACGGTTTTCACGAATACTTCGTCACGTACGCGAGTCGTATCCTCTCTAAAGCTGAACGTAACTACTCAGTTACGGAAAAGGAGTGTTTGGCAATTGTGTGGGCATTAACAAAATTCCGACCCTACCTTTACGGTCGCCAGTTTGACGTCGTCACGGACCACCACGCGTTATGTTGGCTGTCCTCTCTTAAAGACCCGTCCGGCCGCCTCGCACGATGGGCTCTCCGCCTACAGGAATTTGACATCCGCGTTATATATCGCTCTGGCCGTAAACACATGGACGCCGACGCACTATCTCGTTCTCCCGTCTCCAACGAACCTGCTTGCTCTACGGCGGCTGATCCCGTCCTCTCCTCTCTAACCATCGCTGAAATGCCTGCGGAGCAGCGAAAAGACCCGTGGCTCGCATCTCTTATCGAGATCGTGTCCACTTCTCCTAACGCTGCTGTGCCTTCTCGGGCTTTACGCCGTCAAGCACCACACTTTGCCCTACGAGACGGTCTTCTCTACCGCCGCAATTATATGACTGATGGTCGACGGTGGCTTCTTATCATTCCCCGCCATTTACGACATGAAATTTGCACCTCTTTCCATGCCGACCCTCAGTGTGCCCATCCTGGTGTAGTGAAGACGTTTCAAAGGATCTCTCAACGCTACTATTGGCGCGGCATGTACGGGTATATTCGCAAATACGTCCGCTCCTGCATCGCCTGTCAGCGCCGGAAGTCATCCACACCTCGTGCTTCTGGCCCCTTACAACCACTTCCATGCCCGGCCCGCCCTTTTGACCGCATTGGCGTTGACCTTTACGGGCCACTTCCATGCACGGTCTCTGGGAACCGGTGGATTATCGTCGGCATCGGCCACCTCACCCGGTATGCCGAGACCGCCGCTTTACCCGCCGCTACTGCCCGTGAAGTTGCCCTGTTCTTGCTACATCATTTTGTTCTTCGCCTCGGCGTGCCGCGAGAGCTGCTGAGTGACCGAGGACGCGTCTTCCTTTCCAACGTCGTTGAATCTCTACTGGCCGAATGTCGCATCATACATCGGACCACAACAGCCTACCATCCTCAAACAAACGGGTTGACTGAGCGCTTCAATCGCACTCTCGGAAATATGCTGACGATGTACGTTGCCGCTAACTGGGACGCTGTCCTTCCTTTCGTGACATACGCTTATAACACCGCCACGCAGTCAACTACTGGATTTAGCCCTTTCTTCCTCCTTTATGGGCGTGAGGCGTCGTCCACGATGGACACTATTTTACCATATCGTCCCGACTCCTCCGAGTGTACTCTCCTTTCAGACGTTGCCAAACATGCGGAGGAATGTCGCCAGTTGGCCCGGTGTTTTACATCGGAATCTCAAGGCCGCCAAAAGCATCACCGCGACAAAGATCAGACGCCACACGTTTTTCCTGCAGGATCCCTTGTTTGGCTTTGGGTTCCCGGCACCCAACCGGGATTGTCATCAAAATTTCGAACCGAGTATCACGGCCCCTACCGCATTGTCCGTCAAACCTCCCCTGTGAATTACATCGTGGAGCCACTCACTACCTCTTCGGACATGCGTCATCGCGGCCGCGAAACTGTGCACGTGAGCCGCCTCTAAACGTACTACGATCCGCTCCTCTTGCCCTCACCATAGGTCGCCAGGATGGCTCCTCCTAGCTCCGGGGGAAATTGTAGTGAACTACACGAGGATATACGAAGACGAGGATTAAGTAGGCGAGAATATCACGAAGACGAGGATAAGGACGACGAAGTGCCGCTACGCTGGTCGTGCTCGCTTGTGGAGACTGAGACTGGCTGTGTTCTTGTGTGGTTCGCCGTGAAACTTCGACAGGGCTATTATCCCTGTTAAAGCACAGTAAAAACCCCCTTTCACTCCCTTTCAATATTAAGAACTTAGGAGGTTTCGAAAGCTTCGCCTGCAATGCACTGCTTAGAACAAGCAAAAACAAAACGTACATTCCTTGCGTTCTTAGCAGGACGAACGGGATATATTATATTCATAGATCTAAGAAGCTGGAACGGTGCCAAAGCTGTTTGAACGAGGGATACGGAGCACGTGGAAATATTTATATATCGAAGGGGATATTGCACTTGCTTTCTTTTATCCTAAGAAGACACTGATATATAACGAAATGTTATGAAGGGCTCGAAACAGCAGAGAGATGAACTAAGCCTGCAAAAAAACCAGAGCTTGATTTCCATGTTTGGTATAAAATAATTTCCTTCACCAGATTACGCATTCTGTGCGGCTTTTTGTTCGGTACAAAATTGGTTAAAGCATTATAATCAAGGAAGCCTGGCTTGGTTCATTGGCAGTATTGTTAGGGTTCATTTACAGAGCGATTCCTTCACCTTAGCCTGGTGCGCTAACCAACAGATTGTGAGCTTCCTCTTCCTCAACCTCTATTCTGGAGAGCCTCGTTTTCACACTGTCTTGTCCTCTTCTGTGCGCCTGCCTGACATTTCCCCATTTGGAGAC
>NC_139347.1:161407959-161510459 GCF_055883805.1 Amblyomma maculatum
CCTGAGCACTTTCACGGGGCGATGCCAACCAAGCTGACAACCAATGGGGAAAGGTCTGGCCTCAAGGCTGTGCCCACTTCGCTGCTGCAAGCATTACGGAAACGAGCTCAAAACTACCCTTGATTATTGTAGACTAATGTACTGTAAGCATGTTAATGACAGGACGTCTCGTGACGGGTAGTGGCGTCTTCAAAAGAACTGTTGGTGTGGGTGCGATGCTGATAGCGAAATATTACAATGCATTTTCCTTGCACTGCAGTAAGGTGAGCGTCTCACTACCCTATTGTCTTTCGTTATCTCCCGCTGAAACTTGAAACAATGCAAGAATCTTGACTTTAAAAGCACTGAACATTTAGCAATATGTAAGTCACCTACAGCTTCAGCATATCAATGGCCGGAGCACCGCAAAAATTAAGGCGGCTTCCTTACTCTAATTCAACTGCTGCATATCCTATGTAATGTTTCTGCGAAACATTATTTGATTCATATTCGCCCAGTGTACGGGTCCCGAGTAGATGTGTTCATGTGAACGTTTACGTTGGAGGGGGGGGGGGGTGAAATAAGCAGTTAAGTCTTGTTGGCTTTACTTCTGCCAGTTTCGGGGGTCCTATATATTTCGTTATTAATAGCCTAAGTTACATTAAAATTATTTTCAATTCTCCAAGAGAACTTTGATCTGAGCGCACGCACACAATACGCGAATAAAGGAGCTCACACTCCACAGGTTTAAGTGATTTATACGGCATCGTTAATGCAGTCGTGTAGTATGCTGTTGTCAAGCATGCGATCTAGTAGACTGGGCATGTCAATCATGTGCAGGAGTTTATGCGGGACCTTATATTTTGTGACTGGGTATTAAAAATTTCAAATGCAAATGAATGCTTCTGTTTAGTCAAAGGGTCGTCTTCGCTGCTTGTCGAATCTATGGGTGTCACGAGAAATAATCGCTGACATTCAACTGCGCAGAAGAAGCCCACTCTGAATAGCTGCAACAACTCATAGTGCACAGGGAGGCTCTGACGAACTGAAGAAGTGGGAATGCTTCTGACAAAAATCTCTTCGAGCGAGGTGAAAATTATAAAATGTAAACACGGAACCTAATGTGGACATAGATGACGCATTCCATCTTGATTATTCGAGCCTGACATCTATGGTCGAGTAAATACTGCTCAAACTATGAACTGCTCGCCAATGTGATCAAAAATAAAAAAGATCGACGCGATTGAAGTGCGATGGCAGCAGGGCTGAAATCCCGTCTAGAACGGGCATCATAAATAAGCAAACAGTCACCCGCAGAATCCCCGGCAAACCAAAATGATGGAGACGACGTCTTTCTGCGCGGTTGAATAATTACTACAGTTGAATAATTAGTAAATACTAACTAGCTATTCTTAAATATTTATTGGATTGAGAGGAAAAGTTCAATGCTAAGTTATAGATCTTCTCAAAAAACCGGTTGACGTTGTTTCCATCACGCTACGACTTACGCTGCCCTATTTATAGTCCTTCAAAAAATGCTGTCACGTGATCAGCTGTTTAAACATTCGCCAAGTGCGTACAACCAACTTAATCGTTTATAGCACGGCTCAAAAAAACAGATTTTGTTATCTCGGGCGCGGCTCGAGGTTTTAAAGTGACGAAACAATCACGAGAAAGTTTTTTTTTCTTTTTTTTTGCGCCAGGCGTCGTTTTCGGCTGGCAAAAATATCACTTTGCGTAAAAGCTAATTTCTACTATGTACTTGTTTTTTGAGATCTACAACTTTCAATTCACATGTTTTTCTCGAGCGAAAAATTAAAGAAATAGTTATTTAGTTTTTACGAATTAATCGACTGAAATGAACAAAAAATGCTGGGCGTTACCATAGGTGACTCTGAACAGCTTTGAATACTGTGCTAGGGCTAATCATATTTTTTTTTTAAATCTTGGTCCACGTTAGCTGGCGCACCCTATATAACGTTTAATATATTGTTTACAAAACAAATAACAAAATAAATAGCGCAAAAATTACCATTTTGATGCAAATATTGAAGGTACAGGTTTTTATAGCGGGCTTTGGAGCTTCGCTTCGCAGGGTTTCTACTTTTGAGATGCGACACTGCATGGATTGTGTGTGCAAAGTCTCAGAAGTAGCTTTATACTTTGAGACGAATATAACTGCACAGACATGTCATTTAATTAGAGTTTATTAGGCAATGCTGGTAATATGAACTTTTCCCCACAACACATTTATATTTCGCATCATCCTCTATGTGGAGTATCGGTGCATTGCACAAATCGCAGGTCCTAATTAGTTACGATTCACTATTTCATTGCGACTAAAATTCTGGTTTATGCTTTGGCATCAAATGATATTTGAAACTTATATCAACTACGATAGCACTAGACTAAGTCCATGTCTTAATTAGTTACTAGCCGCTAAAATTGTGAACAACTGAACTTTAGACTACAACGTGATGTCAAATATTGTTGAAAAGGTGTTCAGACATGGATTCTAAAATAAAACGTTAGCCCAAGCAGAAACTAGGTAAAACTGAGCATTAACCTAACTAACGTTCGTCTAACTTGGTTCAAACAACACGCTGCCGAAGCAAGACAGCAGGTCTAATGCTTACGCATTCGCAGCTCCTAAGGGAACTGAAGTTCCCCAGGTTGCTTTTATATCTTGTTCTTGGTTCCCCAGTATGCTCACAGTTTTTTTTTTAATTCCGAGTCCTGAGGGTTAATTATTTTATTAGTAACCATCTGCTATTTGGATTCGTCTTTTAACTTCAATTGGGAATTGCAAGCAGCTGCTAGTTACTACAGTTGTAGCTAGGCTGTACGCCCTACGTCACTTTGACATGGTAGTTCAAAATATTTAGTTTATTTTTTCTTATAGCCAAAGGATTGCATTTTATTCAGTATTTCAGACCTAAAATTTCTCCCGCAAGCGTCGTAGGCAGCCGAGCCTAGACGTATTGATGTTCAGATAATTTTAAGTCACAACCCTTTTAAACGGGCAAATATTTGTTTATCAACCCAAGGCTCCAATCGCTTATTCTTTTCCGGATTCAGATAGGTGACTCTGATTTGCCATACTCCCTACCCTGTTTGCAGAAGCAAAAGAAAAAATTGAAGAGTCTGCTCTTGAAACATGTTTGCTCCATCTAGCGTCGCAGTCCCGTAGGTGAGTTTATCACCATGCACGAAAATATAGTCGTGAATTTTATGCAGGGCAACAGGAGTGAAAAGGCAAGGGCACTAGAGCGAAGTTCCATTTTTCTGATAAGAGATGACATGATAGATTAAGTACACTTGTAAAAGCGAAATAGAGTTAATGAATTCTACGAACATCTTTTCATTAGCAATAAAGGAGGTATTTTAATATCCTGACCCTACTGATGGTCTTCACCATATGTGTCTAAATATTTGACCCCCTTCATGGGATCCCGTGAAGATTTCAGTACACATCAGGGGCTCCTATGTTAAGGTGGCTGCAAATATGAAGGCATGAGACTACAACAGACATATGTCGTTCGCTTATAGTCATATTTTTATTTGTTCTCATTGCGCACATCATTACGTGCTACCGTACGACAGTTGAGATAGTTTCGTCTATGGTAACTGGAAATATATCGTCACGAAGACTACGACAGGCGCGAATTCACATTAGTAGAAATACAGCCTGTGCTACTCCTCTTGACCAAGTTCGATTTTTTTAATGTGGCTTTTCGATTTGCCTACCTCGAAGTAGACGCATGAGATTATTAACCTTTAAGAGAGGCTCAGTTGCTCTGGATATGACACGTAACGTGACCTTGCCAATCTCGGCGCGTGTTGAGGGCCGTAAATCACCGTGTGTAAAAAATGGAACAATGATTTTGCTTCCGATCAACAAAGTGCGACAAAGGAAAGGAAATAGGCTTATGAAGTACCAATTTTCACCTCGCAGCAGTTTGAACAATGAATGGTATGATTGTATGACGCGTTATACAGTAATAATATGACGAAATATTCGCTTATAGTTTACTCACCGGAATTTAGCGGCCCAGAGCGTGCTTCCATGTAAGGTACTAAATAGACGTCGCTAATTATTTTTCGCTTCCATCCGTCAGTTGCAGCCCAGCCACAGAGGTCGAACTCAAAGTCGCAGTAGCCTGAAAAGCGTAAACGGATCAATAAACTGCAACCTAATCGAAATTCTAGCACGGAAAAAGATTGACAACCGAGTTAAGTATGCACATAAGGTCCAGGTTTATAGCTCTTTGTTCAATATGAGCGCTGTAGCCACAGCTTTCATTATGAAAAGTGTGCATACAAATTGAGCCTTCGAAATTAGCCATATACAAAGATCAGAGTGGACTCCGCCGGGGTGGCGCAGTGGTTACGGCGCTCGACTACTGTTCCCAAGGACGCGGGATCGATGGAAGCGAAAAGTTTTCCGATGGAAGCGAAAAGCAAGGCGCCCTTGCGCTGTGCGATGTCAGTGCGCGTTAAAGAAGCCCAGGTGGTCGAAATTTCCGGAGTCCTCCACTACGGCGTCTCTCATAGCCTGAGTTGCTTTGGGACGTTAAACCCAACAAACCAAACCAAACCAGATCAGAGTGGCTCATTCACAGCTGACCGGATTACAATGTATGTGAAATATATATTCGTGTCTGCCTGATGGGGTCAGATGTATATACTGAGATTTAGATACGCACTACTATGCGTGCATAACTCTCCGCAGAAAGTTCTCTCCTTAAGTGAATAAAAATGGCCTACACGAGCGCAGTTCATGAACGTGAATGGAGTACGCTTGGAAACTATTGCCTTCACAGTGACTTCACAGTATATAATATGACAGATCACAGATCATTTTGAACCGTCTCCTAAAAAGACTACAGCTAGGTAATATTACCTTGTCCGTCCGTGAGAACGTCACATACACCGGGAGTCAATTCTAGTGGTCCAAGAGCCAGTACTGCATCTTTCGTCAGAGAGCTTCTGGATTCCACCTCGAACTCGAGCTGCGAATTAAAAGAGACTCCTAGGGAAGCTATTTAAAATTTTATGCAATCGTAGAGCATGTGGCACTGAAATTATACCTCTGTGATCCTCTGTTACCTGACAACACAAACCATTCATTACCACAGTCCTAATACAAACCGAAAGAGTGTTGTGGCATTGAAAAAAATTAAAAAGTATGAAGTTGAGCATCAGCACTCCAGTGACTTGCATTTTTGTTTATTTCATCCTTATGCGCTCTGTTGGTTGATGGGAAGCAAGTATCAATTGTTTAAATTAAATGCATTTAGCTCTCTACTACTGCTCGTGAGTCTTCAGTAGAAGCTCTGAATCTGACGTACAGTTATGTTCTGTTGTGTTTAAGGTCTTGTCGCCTGACAGCATGTTTGGTCCTTGTGTTTAAGAGCGTCCTGCCTGCGTAGCCTTGTACCGAACTCTTACGAAAATGTCCTGAATCTAACCAAAAAATTGTGTATTTACCTGGTTGTGAGCACCGTTGAGAAAGACAGTCCTGCGTACGTTGTACCAGCGGTCAGCAGCAGTGCGGTCTCGATGCTGAAAGAGCAGTGACCACTGCCACACAAAGTCATCTGCAGGCTGCGATTTCTTGACGCCAAAGTACATCATTATCCGTCGTGCGCCAAACATGTGGTACCATGTTGAAAAGCAAACGGCTCCTTGCTCCGTATTCACGATGGGCGACGAGAGACGAAGCTTACTGCCAATGCTTGTCAACGAAGCTCCGGTTAAGTAGATCATGCCACCTGCAAGTTCGCACAGACGCAAGAACATGTACCATTCCAGATGACTATGACTATACAACAAGGGGCATTCCAATTAAAGTCGTCACTGCTGCTCTTTCATGGATTAAATGCTGCATTAACATTAAGAAAGCGTAATCTTTTCGAGGTAAACACCATTTTAACCGGGCGTAAAGGTTTAGAAATGAGTAAGTCACAAGCCTGTTTACGTCAATCACAATTTCTTCTGAGACCCACTCAATACGGCCAATGCCGCACACGTGGTGGGACCTTATCCTGTAGAACCGAGGACGCGATCTTCAAGCCCATTAACTGTTTGGCGTACTTCGTTATTAACATTGTCAAGCAGCGCCAAGCATGAAACTTGGAAATATTTATATAGGAAGGTATTTGGCCATTTAATTTGTTTTTATTCTACAGTGCCCAACTTTAAGCAGCGTCTTCTTCTTGAACATCAAAATGATGCTCCTGCTGACACCAGTTTGGCTATTTATAAATATTTATCCTTCGCCATTTTCGCAACTTCATGTGCTAAGAATACTCTTCGTCCTTTCATTTCGCTAGGTCGATACGCTATCCTCACTATATTATGCTTTTTGGAATATAATATCTAAGTTGCTGAGCCCTATAACCCTTAATTGACCAGATCTCGTAAGGCTGTTTTAATTACAAGGAAGTGTGTTGTGCGTTAGTTATGTCTTGGTGCAAAATTATTGGTAAGTGCATCTGTGGCTCTGGCTGCGTTCGCACAAGCAGCAGCAAACCACGTCAATGTTATTTAGGGCTAACAGTAGGAAAAATTTAAATTTCCTGCAATTTATCCTGAAGTACAGCGTGTATCGTGAGATTATTTGTAAATATAGTTTCAGGATTTTTCAACAAAGCAGTCCTGAAAGACAAGCATTTCAAAAGCCGTCTAACAGACGACGCGTGCACAAAGCGGCGTGTCGCGGAGTAGTGACAACGTACTGAATATGATGTAGGGACGGGCACTCGAGAACTGTCTTTAAGCCATGCACTCTCATTGTAAGTGAAAAGAATAGCAAAGGAGTGCAGTAAATGGATAGAATTTGAAATACGCAATGGCTGTCCTAGGTCTGCTACAGTGACAAATGTTTAATAATATCAGGGCATATTACATGGCCCGAACGCTATGTATCTGCTGGGCTCAGAACGCTCACGACGGAAAGCAGTATGCTAGTGTCGTGTGTTTGTAAAGTACCGCAAACATTGAGCAAAAACAAGTAATACCAATTCATGTTGAGTGGATTTCGGTCCCAGTGCTGTCGACGTTCGCGCCGCTCACATTAGAGACCTTTAGCTAAACGTTTTTTACGGCAAACGGATACACCAGAGGAGCGTCACGCGAGAAAAGAATTTTAGCTCGGCGGATCCGTCACCCGCTAGAGCGGATAAGGTTGGCGCTCTCTGTTTAGATCTCAGAGACACATCCGCGCAAGCTCGCGCGCCGTGTATGGCTCCGCTGCGGAGGGCTTCTCAGCAGGCGCAAAAATAGCTAGCAAACTCTCTCACCGTCTCAGCGCTCTACGCATGCGCAGTGGCTTAAATACACTCAGCTGAAATACACTCAGCCTATCCCAGCATGGCTGCTGGGATAGGCTTTGCTAAGCAGGCGAAAGCCGCCACAATCCTGAAACTACAGTTCTCGAGGTCCAGACAGACTATTCTCTTTTTTATGAGGTTCTTTGGTATTTCTAATGGATGCCCGTTCTTCTAATCTGGCTTAAAAAATTATGTATTGTGTGACCGATTCTTGAACTCTCCCTTCCCTTGCTAGTGTCATATTTTGTTTTTAGTACATCTTAATATACAATAAGAAGACGCTTCTTTCTCGCAGATAACAATTGATAACTACGCTACGATGCTTATCACATAGTTATACGTGCCCAATGTTTTAGTTTGATAATGCAATATTTTAAATGCAGTCTTCATCTGGGAGAGTATTCTTAAAACGGGGCAGGCATGGTAAAAAAGCACGAACGACAAACTATGGTCCCACTCTTTGCTGAACCGCTTAAATAAGTAAAAGTAGTCGCTTGAACACCACATGAACCGGCGAAACAGGCATGGCGTGGAATGCGTTTACTGGGTACTCTCTCTGGTCCTAAGTGACTGCTCAAAGTACCCCTTACGAGGAAGTTGTGTAACAAACACTTGTACCTCGCTTAGACCGACCTGTCGGGCATAAAGCTGGGGTTTAAAGAAAAGTGCTCAAATGAAATTGATGGCAACTCAGGGAGCAAAAACAAATTAAACCAATATGTGTGACGTTAAGCGACGGAACACAAATGACAGGATCAAGGAAAAGACGCGAGTTAATGACATTCTACACATAACGAAGAATAAGAGCTAAATCTGAGCAGAGCAATACGTGCTCTTTAGAAGATTCATTTTAAAAGCCTCATTAAATGAGAGCTGATGGAAACCCATTGGCCTGATGGGGATGGGAAGCTGTGCAAAGGGCGGGGAGATTGGGGAATTTTTGAGAATAAGGTGATCGTAGCTAACCAAAAACAAATTTCAAGGAAGGGCCATGGAAGGAGTGTTTTTTGTTAAAGTGGTGTTATGAAGCAGAATCGTGGTGGTGATGAGGTATTTTGGAAGGTGCGTGGACGCCTGTCGTCAGCCTCTGCTGTATCCCGTGACGGGAAGATGAATCTTCGCACAGCGGCGTGCACAAAAATGTTTACGCGTTCGCTACCCGTAAACGATGACAGAAAAGAAAAAATTGAATATAAAGTCTGCATCTGAAGTAGACTCCCTTAAGGGATTGTTTTACTCTCAGATAGGAAGCGGCCGAATAACTGGAACAAAGAAAATATAGTTCATCTCCAAAGGGGTAAATAGCGTACACCTAAAGTCTTGAACTCAAACTCGAGTCTTTTAAAAACTTAAGCAGCGCCTTCACTGCTTTCCTTCCTGATGAAGGTGTCGTCCAAGGACCCAAAATCTCAGCTTGTGTAAGAGGGCGAGGATCTAAGCGGCGGAGTGTAGCAGCCAAGAAGGCACGCGCACGCTCAAATTGAGGGCAGTCAACAAAGTATGCGCGAGATCGTTTCAACACATCCGCACTGCTCACACGTTACAGGGTCTGCCATTCCGATGAGATGGGAATCATCGTTTGTAAAAACGCCACTCATGGCCGCTGACGATACAACATTGTAACATCACAGCGGGGGAAGCCGAATGGTACCTCCAGTTCAAGTAACTGGTCAAAGGGGTGCGATCGGGACGTCTGGCCTCCAGGCGTAGACCATGCTTGTCTAGTCATGCTTCGGGCGATCAGTCGAAGGTGCCTTGCGGCATCGGCTCTTGTCACTGGTATTTCGCCAATGTTGGCTGTATCGTGAGCCGATCGAGTAGCACCGTCAGCTAAGTTGTTGCCGGCAATTCTACTATGGCCTGATATCCACTGGTGGATGATTTTGTGACCCTCTTGTAATGCCTGGTGGTGCAGATGTCGAACGTCCGCTACAAGTTACTCATGGTCGCAATGGCTCAAGACCGATTGAAGAAATTTTAAGGCTGGTTTAGAATCTGAGGACACAGCCCATTGTTTAGGAGTTTGTTAGAGGTATACTTTACAGCAGCACGAATTGCGTTCAGTTCTGCTGCAGTACAGGTAGTCTTATGCGAAATTAGATGGTAAATGTTTCCTTGTCTCGCAGGAGTAGCGACGATACAGGCAGAGTAGTAGCTAGGGGGGACCGAACTATTCGTATAGACGTGAATGCGGTTCCAATAGTAATTGTGTAGCAGGAACAGTGTCAGTTGCTGAAGGGCTGGTGTTGATATATTTGATTTCTTCGATATCCCTGGATATCCACGGTGGCAAATTTTACACGGTAACCGATACAGCCCTTTCTGCCGAAAGAGTGCCTTTGCCGGAATCCGGCATCGTGCCAGAGGTACCGGAAAAACGCGCGAGCTATATCGTCAACTCTAAGACGATATGTACACGTGTCGCAAGATTTTAGAAGTATTAGACAATGCTTTTAGTTCGTGCGGAAGCAACTTACCACTGACCACAGGTGGTTGGTAAGGACCAAGTGTGGAAGAAAACGCTGGTGCGAACTTCCAAGCCTTTGACGACACTGCTTCGGTAGACCAGTGGCACAAGTGTGAATTCTTGAAACTGCAGCTGAGGAGGTCCCCTGGACGTATATAAAAAAAGAACATGGTTTACATTCCTGGATAACACTGGTGAGTGGGAGAAAACAGTTCTTGTCGGATCGGTATGTTGTCTTGTGAAGGCTGCTTGTGAAGGCTGCCATCATAAGCATATAACAAAAAAAAAAACGAGGTCACTTTGGAGACTAAATAAATGAAAGACGAAAGCCTCAGTGCTGCATTCTGCTACGCACTGTTGCGCATGTAGCGATGATGCTGCTGCTAGTAAAGGCGAGCGACTACTCTTTCGCATTCTTTGAGTCCATTTATTTAGGGAATTGTGCTTGGCAGCCACGAGATATCGGTCCTTTTATCTTCGCAGTTGTTCTACGTTTACTCTTGTGTGGTTTATTTTACCGGGTGCGTGGCATTAATTACTAATAAAATAATTAATTAAGCGGCCGTCGATAATCCGTAATTGTTATTTATTTAGATATATTTAGTATTTCTAATAGATTAGAAATTAAAATTTGGCAATTAGTAATCAGTATTAAATTATTATGTTAGCCATTATTTAATAATTGATCATTGATTGGCATGTGTCTATATAAGGCACACATTCGCATATACTGTAGCGGCGCTCTGCGATTGGTCGAGACCTCCATGATGTCATCCCGTCTCGACCAATCAGAGCCATCGCAAAAGCGTGAAAATTTTGGCTGACGACAACGATGCGGCAATAAATGCTCTCGTTTTAAAAGGAAAAAAGGCATGCGCCCGATATGCTGGAAACGGGCTCCAGTCAAGTAATCTACCGACACCAAGAAAACCGCGCGCAAAAAAAAATTATAAGGTAATGATTCTTTGGCTGGTCTTGTTTCATTTTTTTTTTTGACCGCTATATTGGTCGATCTCAGAAGCTTAGGGAGCTAATTTTATTTCGAGTGGCCTAGATTAGTGAGGAAATTTCAGGAGAAACTCATGTTTAATGGCGACGGCATTCAATTTCGCAGTCTGTTATTGCCTATAAAAAGAGAAGCAGGTATCTCAGTTCTTAACTAGCCTATGCAATGATTTGTCTAACGCCCATAATGTTCCCCTTGCTTGTAAACCAGCTCTACAGTCCCTTTTGGGGAACCAAGGAAACAAATGCCATGGTATGCTTCAATATGGTTAAAAAGCTACACACCAATTTCAAGAATATTTAATAAATGAGTCGTTCGAAAAACTGCGTATAATCTGATATATTTAAACTTATTTTAGGTTTGCCTTACATTTGCCCGTCTTGCCTCAAAATATATGTAAAACTTTCTGAGCATCACCTAAAGCAGGTTAGAAAAATAATATTTTTTGCCGGCCTGTTATGCCTGATACAAAATCTACCAGCTGTCGTTAGAAACTTGTAATATAATGGGACCACATAAATATCGTACGAAATATGTTAATAGATAAGTTTTATCTATCGGTCAGTGCTCAATACCCTCATTGCCAGTTTAAGTGACTGCCCGTTGATTTATTTCTGTAATTTCAATATTTCAAGAATTCGCTATTTTATTATTGGTCTTGTTTTCTAAGCTGTAAGATAATCTGTACTCACTTCTGCGATGGTTCGTGCAAGTTTTTAAACACGTTTTTGTGCAGTCAAGGGCAGACCGGCTGTAATACGGATGCTTTTTTCCTTCATGTCCTCTGCTACCCAAAGCTTTAAGTGGCTGTCCAGGCTCTTTTGGACACTCGGATGGTTTGCTTTAAGATTTAAATGAGGTAATTTTTTTTAATGATGCAGTAAAAAAAGGGCAAAACTCACCAACAGGCAACGCAGCGGCACTTTTAGGTGAGGTTTCGCAGAAGTCGGTTTTGTTGACAGCAATGTCATCCAGAGCAACGTACGCTGGTGTCGAAGCCGGCCCGACAGTTGCTTGAAAAACAAGCTGCGAAAATTGTGCAGAAATATTGTTAGGCATGCGTTTCCAAATAGCGCCGCATATAAAAGTCCGCTCAATAAAAGGCAGAAAATGATATTAAGCAAAATGTGCATCCAGCCTTATCACACCACAGGTGTTTATGGGGCCCAAACACTACAGAGGTATCTCACATAACCTGGTGACAATTGATATGCAAGTGACACTTATAATTTGGCCCGACTGGCTTTAGCGTCCGTCGAGTTGACTTTTTTTCTGTGGGACAGGTACCGCTTTTAAAGTGAGGTGGTCAAATTCCTATATTAATAATATATGTTGGTCCAGTAATAAGACTTTTATTCATTTATTTCTCTTAGCCATCGGAGACAATATGACGGGGTGCTCAGGATCCGAATTGTCCCAATCCCTTGAAAATTGAATAAACGTCTTATTCCATTGCGTGGTGAATACCTGCAGTTACGGCGCATAGGCAGAAAGCTCGTTTCAAGAGAAGCAAGAATACGCGAGGTGATCCCTTGAGCGCTTTATTCTTTCTAAACAAGGAATGCACAAATTTTTTACTTTTTTGGCTGCATTGGGAAAACTTGTTGGACCGCACAAGTGCAGAAGCGTCTCGGGTATTGCTGCAATGCAATTGCGCACTTCAGCTGTTGCGGCGGTAAATTATTACCATTAGGTGAGAATTAAAACCATGTAAATGGCGGCAAAGAACACGAATCCATATTAAAATTAAGTGCAGTGAAAGGATGACAAAAGAACATAATAGCCATCATTGTTCAAGATAGTCGCGGGTACTTGGGTACCTTGTCGCGAATGGTTCTTGTAAGGTTAACATTTTCGCAGCCTACTTTGTGTTTCCGTCGAAAGGAACATTTTTATTCCTAGACTAGTGGCTTTAGCGAACGGATTATCTTAGGGTTCCTGTACAAATTATTTAATGGTAATATTTTTCAAGTATGTGAAACTTTTGGCCCAATGTGCATAGCTGATAATGATGGAGCACCAAAGTATCGAGGAATTTTAGGTATAGCATCCAAGTAGTTAATTCCAAAAGCATTTTTTGGAAGTTCCACAATATGGTTAAAATTTTGCGTCGAATATGTTTTCACTGCTTTCGCTGTACAGGGTCGTTCACTCTTAGGATGAACACGCAAGGAGGTCGTGCCTATATTCGAAGCGCAGTTGCACGCGAAACAACCGCAGTTCACAGCAAAGTAGAGCAGTATGAAGACGCGCACCTGTAGACGGCGCTTCGCTAAGGTTGACACATCGCTTCAGGCAGAGTCGAGTCAGACGACTGACGTTCTGAAGAGAACGGCCACATGCTCGTGTGTTGGCACTAAAAGTGGACGGCCTTGTACATATGATCAAATATGGTGGAAGCCGGGCTGCCCCGCTCTCTATATTGCGAACTAATAATTTCTGCGTCCATTATATGTCATGAACTATTTTGTTTGTGCGATGAATGTTTTGACAGTCATATAAAACAATGAAATCCGTGCTAGGTACAGCCCATATGCAGAATGAACAACGCTGAGTGTTCGCTTCGTAAACTATTTTGACGACAGCGTTCCGAATGGTGAAACTGATCGCAGCTGCAGAAAAAGGGCCTCTGCTCGTCAACGACAACTGAGAAAGATTGCCTCTATTGGTACCACCGAGTTTCTCAGTTGTTTTCTGGGCATCATAATCCTGGTAAGCAGTTTGAAGTCCACGCCAATATATTCGTGGTTGCTCCGCTGTACCGTATACGAAGGTGTTAAATCTCGTGATAAAATTGCACGTCAGTCCATTACGATATCAGTCCACCAGAAAATTACGAAATAACCGTAAGGCTGACAGTCATACGCACGAAGTTCTCCAATTTCTGCCTTCACCACGGTGTGTATACTCGCAAGTCATGGCACAGATATCTTGTGCGTCATTATGTAGAATCGTCATGGGAAGTAAAACTAATCAGTGACGACGCTCAAACCTGATTGTTGCACATGTGGCGCTGTCAGTGAGTCTTCAGAAAGCAACTGACACATGTTTAGTACGCGATCAAACTAATGGAACTCATTTCAATATCACCTGCCTTTTTGCCGCACTGCCAGAGGGGTTCAGATGAAAAATAGCGCAAAAGGAAGCCCATGTAGCGCCTAAGTTTCAGGGGTCAATTACATTTGCACTCTAGTGACAAGGCCAAAGTAAATAGATATAATTATAATGGAGTCAGGAACAAAATATTAATCTCTGCCTATTGTGTGGGACGTCATTATGGTTTGTTGCAAACATCCATTCATTATGGCTATGAAGAAAAGTCGTAGGATGGCAGCATCCCTATTATCGTTCCGAACAATGATGGCCAATGCATTTTCAGCGTAAGAAAGTAGGTTTCTGATTTTCGTATTGGCTTTTGTGAATCAGGCATTAAGTGAACACTGAAGTGAAAAACCATTCTTCCTTCCATAGCGACAGTGGTTCTTTTTACAGAGTGGTTGCTACCTTACCCTGCTGTCATGCGGGGCTGCAACGCGACCTTGAAGCCAGGTGGCAGGTCCATCACCACCACCTTGCGTCCACAGGGGCAAATGAAGACGGTTTCCCTGGACCGGGTCAAGAGCGCGAACCTGTGGCAGAGGGCCAGTGGATCACGGGATAAAAAGAGGTGCATTGCGTCCTTAGGAACCTCAGAAACCAGAACGCAACCAGAGCAACATGTATACCTTAGGAACAACTCTATCCTTGTCGACGAAAACGATAGACCACCTCCGTAGTGTTCTGCTACATTGCGAAGGAGGTTTGGTTCTGTAGTATGGTTGGCGCTAATATACATTCCCAGAAAATGAAATATGGCGGATATGTACGTCCGCACACTATTTGCTCCAACACCTATCTCGGAAGAAGCAGTACGTACCGACGTAATTCCTCTCTAGCACGAGCTCAAAGATGGGTTCAGTGAATTCTTATTCAAGATTGTCAAAACTTAGACACCTTCTTTCGTTAAACTTAAAAGACTGCATACTTTAGGGAGCTCCGATTACTGTACAGTGCGCACGACTAAAGAGGCACCTAATGCCTAGTCTGCATCTTAAAAAAGTCTGGCACAGTGAAAAGGAGAGGCTTATTAGGGAGATAACAAAAGCCGATAGGCAGAATTTCATCCAGCCTAGCAATACAACGGGATAAAGGGCTGATATGAGCGCGCGGGAACGTTTTCTACACAAGCCCTTAAAAACAAATGTGTGCCATGCTGTTAACTTTCCCTGGCTCATTATGCGTGCTTTGAGCGTTTCTTTACCAAAACGGGTTTTTTCGTTGACCCTTAATTCGCCTTTCTCAAAGGACCATAATATGATTGTTGAAACTGTTGTGGGTCGGAATTACCGCGCATTCAACGCAGTGGCGAATTAAATAGTAGCGTTTGTGGAACTCCATCACCTGCCTTGCAGAATATTGATCGGTGAGACGATGGACTTGTGCTGTGCATGTGAGCAGGCGCTTGCGCAGTTTAATAAAACAGTCGTTCAAGAAAATTGCTTAACATGTCTGGCTTGCTCACTACGAATTGGTCCGCAGGGTGGGAATGGGCTCTGCGCTTTAATTACGCCGTCCATAGGTTTTTAGCTCGTGATGCTGGAGAACTTCAGCCAGAGAAGGAACTAGGCGACTGTGATAACAGTGTTAGTGACGAAGGCCTTATATAATCGTCATGACCGGAATCCACTCTTTGCTGACCGTGCGCTGTTCATGCATGACAAGCAATTGGAAGATAATGTGCCTCCAGATAAGGAAAGGTGACATACACTGAGAACGTTTTCTCGTGTGCCTAAAAGCGCTTCTGTGATGGTTGATGAGCGCGTTAGACCTACAACTGTCGTCGTATATTAAAAGAAAGACAAGCTGTGGGCCTGTGCGGAAAGAAACGATTACGTGGACAACTCTGTCACAGGGTTGTGGTGACATAAGTCGCAAGTACCTTGAGGTTTCGATCAAACTGTTTTCAGATGCTACGTTACTAGAGCAACAGCAATTAAAGAAGAAACAGTGTTTAGAAGTTCTGATTTCGTTACTTACGCTGTAAAGAACTATCATTTTCATGCAACGCCATTGTGCTATTGGGTTTGAGCAAATGTTTTTGGCACAAGTGAAACAGCTGTCAATTATGACAAGTATTGAACACCATCAAGCACCAAGCAGTTTAAAACTCACTTATTTACCAAACCTGCCTCCAAATTATTGATAGTGATGCCATCTCGCATTTTTTTGCGAACTCTATACTCCACTTACCTGCATTACAATCAGGTAAATTTGTAATTATGTTTCAGGGACTGCAGAAAAGACCCTAACCGTCAAACGTAATTTGTCTTCGAATCAAAGCCAGATTACCTTTGCTGATTTATCTTGATATAATGGCGGTTTGATGCAGCCGTAATCAGATACTATGAATATGGGTCACCCTTCGAATTGCAATGTTTCTGCTTAGAAGTCTATATGGGCACCGATAAGAGTGTGAAGTTGTTCTTTCCTGATTTATAACCAGGCTATCACGAAAACGCTAAATTATACAGCTTATATTAGGTAAACAATGAGAATTGCAAGGTAATATTGTTAGCAACATTACCCGTTTTAAGAATGCATGGACAACATTGCAGTAGGTTCTAATGCGAACCTTTGATGCCACGCAAGAACGCCATGCACTTTTATCGGGCGATCATTGTGCTCATTTGCAGTTGTTTGTCATGAGAATAAATTTAATGTCAGAAGAAATGCTTTGGTGAAATACAACGTATTCTGCTACAAAACATTACTTGCTTTACAACAATCAACCTAACCAAAACGAACTTATAGATAAAATATTCTGGAGAGTCAACGCCGCGTGCATTTTTTTCAATATTCCTTCCTGGAGAATGTAATGACCGAGAACACTTCAAATCACATCATAATAAACAAGTAAAGCAATGATAATAAAGCTGAAAGAGGGCTGGTGTTCCTGTCTGCGTTGTTCTCTTCTGTTTGCCTTCGTTTTTGTGCGCTTTTTTTAGTATGAAGGGCTGGTGACATGAAGTGGCACCTTACCTTGAGATTGGTATCCCTGTGGCCAGAAATTGTGTACCAGAATACCACGCATTGTGTTATTCTGGTGTTCCAGCCGAGGCTCTCGCCAATAAGTTCAGCTTGTTCTCCATTTATTCTTTCAAAGTTGCTGACGAATATGTAAGTTCCTGTAAAAAGATAAGGCAAGAAGTCCTCTGTATTGCCCCGTAATGAACTGATAGCCGCGGAAGAGCTTGAAATTTGAAATACGTTAAGGGATACTGAATAATTTACTGCTGCTAAAGTGTTGGGCGTAAGCGGAAGTAGCGCTGATTTTAAAGCTTCAGGGTCTTACAGCCGTAATTTTGCGATGTGATATTGGCTTTGAGCTTTCTATGCAAATATCGTGCAATTATCGACATTCAAACGTAGCTCATCAATCTTTGCACGAACAAAGCCATACCATCTACAAATTTGAAGAATCATGCCGTAGCTAACGTCATCAATATTGTGATAATAAAGCAGCTGAAAGCGTCGACGAAAGAAACACCCAGTTGCTGTTGGAACGAGTGTTGGGCATTGCGAGAGGCATCGCCCATTTGCAGAAAGGAATAACTCAGGTGCCGATGACGAACTTCACTCAATAATGCCGGCACGTCAACAAGAACACGATGTTCGCTTTACTCATCGAGGTAGCTAATATGAATGATGTATTCACCCTTCCGGACTAACCCGAAATAGGCGACGAAGTAAACAACCGATTGAATTAAATGTTATTATGTCACAGTGTACGAGAAGAGCTCAGAGAAACAGAGACATAGCGTTTACGCGCCGAGCTCGCTAAAGCGATCCTAGACTACGGTCATACAAGCCACCGAAATTCAACGGAATACCATCCTTAGACCCACTTACTTCCTCAGCGTCCCAGCCAAGCGATTACCAGCATGATTCCCATAGACGTAGCCACCGAACAAGAAACTTAGGAAGCCATCCTATTATACGGAATATTCGTCTATAACACCGCTGTCCAGGAGACAACCAGGTCGACTCCGTGTGGCAGGAAGCAAACGACAACGCTCGACGCGATGCTGCAGTACGTGACCGAGGAGAACAATGCCGACTTGGCGCTTACCTCCACCGTGCAAAGGAAACACGGCAACTCGCCTGGCTGTGTTTTAATACGTTCTATTGTCGGGCCCCGGTGCTTTTCTGGTATTAAAGCACTGCTGCCCGATGGTGGAACTACACAACGAAAAGACGCAGAGTAAAATCCGGGAGACCAAGTCAGGGTCTGGACGCCATTCGCTGTCGCAGAATCGGGCAAGTTATTACACCGATACTTTTGTCCATACAAAAAACTGTGAAGAATCAGACAACTAGACTACGAGATCACTCCCGAAGGCTCGACAGCATCCAAGCGGTGACACGCCCCTCCCTCCCCCCCCCCCCCCCCCCCCCCCGAAATTGTGAATGTTGTTCTTCGTAGCGTTGTTGCGTGCGCTAAACCTCCTTGCTGCTGAACAGTGAAATACTATTGTTTGCTTTCAACCTCGGTGTCTATTTTTGGGAACATCGCGGTGATGATTTTTAAGGTATGGGTAATGCCGAGAACCCATGCTACTGCTGGTAGCCACTTGCGTGCTGTCATATATCACTTCGCGGGCGCTACACAAAAAGATTTTGTGATTTGTTTATTTGGGCTCAGTGTCGCCGAGACGTGCTTTATCATTTTTTTTTCGCGGAAGAAGGGTCGAGGTCTATCTCGAATGATTTCATCTGCTCGCGTCAATTTCCACAATGTTCCAGCTTGTCCTAGCCACCTTTTGCGGCTTTATCTAGGTGTTTCTTGATGGCCTTAAACTGAGCGCTGCCGAATGCAGCGGGCATTACTAGTTCTATGACCAGCGGATGCTTTTGTAACTATCGCCGTCGTATAGTTACTTAGTCTATTTTCGGGGGCTAAACAGCCCAGTAAGGGGGTTTCAGTGCTGCACCTCTCGGTTAGTATGTCGGCTGCGGCATTGTCGACACCACGTGATAATTTCTCAGTATTGAACTTTCATCATACTTCAACAATCTCCATAGAGTAAAGCTACCAGGTGCGCGTTTGAAAAGAGAGACTGTTTTCTTATTCATCCGCGGCCATGGACAAAAAGGCACATTCTAGCATCTAGACGTCTTCGTCAATGAGAAGACACGGTGCTTTTTAAAGGGCTATAATGTTTCGTCGTACATACGAGCTTACCTGTGTCATTACCGAAGGTGTGGTCTCGGCGCGGCTTCAGTATTGTAGATTTCACGCTTCCCCCTGCGAGCATCCAGGACAACTTGTTGACTTTTGGCCTCTTACCTCTGACATTAACCCAATTCTGCCAAGAGCACCAGCCATCTTCGAAATCACAGTGTCGATCATCTTTCTCTGAAAAATGCCACAAAAATCATGATTTCAATGTGGCAGTACAAAGCGTAAATTTGTGTTTCCACACTAACTGAAAACCATGAGCAGAAGAAAAAAAGTTCTGGTTTTGGTAAAGGAACTATTTTGAACAAATAAAAGCATGCACAAAATCGTTATTCATGGAAGAAATTATTTCTGTTCCTGTATTCAGTGCTCTAAACTGGGCGGCTGCGACAAACAGAACACTGAACATACATGTCCGCAAGCTGTTTGCTTATCACGGCTCACGAACATTGACAAACGATTAAAGAAACCGTCTCAGTCCCAGCTGGAAATCATTCTTCGTTATTCTGCTCAACTATTATAACTCAGATGATACTTTGTATTATGGCAAGCAATTGTGAAACTACGTCCAACTATAAAACATTGTTTAGGCGCTTGTCCGAAGCCGGCTAGACCAGCATTTAAAAACTGTAGCGTGTACAACAGCATGCGCTGAGTTGAAGAAGTGGCCTCATGTCGTTCGATTAGAAGAGGCTGAAATTGTCGGGCGGACCGTCTCTGGGTGCTCTGGATCTGCTGTCCTGTGCCTCCTGGATTACCCCCTATAAACCCTTCTAGTTACAGGCTCAAAAGGCTACGTGACACTGATGGAGGTGCAGCCTTGAACCCCATGTCTCAGGCCTCTCGATGGCGCTCATCAAGTCCGACAGGCTTCCGCTCGTGTTTACACCTGTTCATCACTGCAGCCGACGCCTCCGAGGCTAGGCGCCGGAATTTGATTCTCTACCTGAACCGGCGCCATCTGACCAGAAGTTCGCGATTTCTGCAATAACCCAGGCAAGCCAACATTATTTGCTGCTTCAGCTGCCTCGTGCGCCCACCAGTTTCCTTGTCTTTACTGGGGAAGATGTAGACGACTGGATCGACCAGTTCAAGCGAATGGCGCAATTCAATCAGTGGAGCCCTGCTCAAAAGCTGCGCAATGTCTATTTCGCCCTTGAGGGGAGCGCTAAAACGGGATAAGAGAATAGATAAACCAGTCTTCAAAGCTGGGATTGCTTTCGCCAGCCGCTGCGGGATACTTTTGCCAGCCATGACCGCCGTTGATGGCGCACGCCGCCTCCTAGAAGCTCGTGTGCAACTACCTAACGAGAGCGTGGCCATGTTCGCTGAGGATGTGACCCGTCTTTATCGCCGGGCTGATCCCGACATGACGGAATCAGTGAAGTTGCGTTACCTGATGCACAGCGTAAAAGAACCCCTTTTCGCTGGTCTGGTTCGCAGTCCACCCCAAACCATCGCCGACTTCAATAATGAAGCTACCCTCATTGAGCGAGCCCTGCAGCAACGATGCCGGCGCACTGAGTCTGCCTGTAGTCAGCCCTTCAGCAATGCGCGATTCTGATCCGGAGGTAGTTCCCGAGGAGCTCCTTAAATTTAATCTTGGATCGCCTAATCCGACTGCCGCTGCTGTCACCGAAGCCATGCGTGAAAATACGTCAAACATTTTCATCGCCTTAGTCGCTGTGGCAGCCACGTTCTATGAACTACGCAGCGGCTCTTCGTCGGCCTGCAGTGCCTACTGCGCAACAGCTTCTTTTCGAATCCCCGCTGCCGCCCGCTCTGCAGCCACAGTCCTGCCAGTCTTCCTATCAGCCGCCATCCCAGTAGAGCCCGTCATGCAGCCGCCCGTTCCTCAGTCACTATTCTACCAGCCTTCCTAGGAGCCGGCATGCCAGCAAAGCCCCGTCAAGCAGCCACCGGTTCACAAGGCAGACGCCTGGTGCACTCTTCGCCAATGCACGCTCTGCTACCACTGCGGAGAACCCGGCCACCTGTACCGCCGTTGTCCATACCATGAACTCGGTCTTCGAGATTTTTCTAGTGATTCCCCGCGTCTCAGCACTGCGAACGCCCTCCAGAAATCGAAGAATATTTAGCAACCCGTGCAACCGCTTCGAGCGAACGTACACAGTCTTCTCTCGTGCGCTACTCGTCACCCAGCCACCATGAATTTGCTGATGTGCCGAAGTGCCGGTCGCCAAGCCCACGCCGGGAAATGGAAGGCGGCGACCTAAGGGGGGGGGGGGGGGGGGAGCAGGTTGCTGATGAACGGAATAGATGTCCAGAAGACCCCCCGTGACGATTCAGCCAAATACTGTGGCTACAATGCCGCCGCCGCCGCTGCATGAACCCGAAACTCCGAATCCCACTCATGCCGCACGTTGTTAGCGCCAACCTTCCTGTTCTCGTCGACGGACGCCCAGTGACCGCTTTGCTAAACACAGGAGTAGACTTTTCAATAATAGCAAGAATTTCGCGGATCGGCACTCCAAGGGGAAAACTGAGTGGCTAGGGCCGCAAAATCGTACTGCTGGCTGTCACCTTATGACACCGACTGGACGGGGCACTGCCCGAGTAACCATCGCCAATTCAGCCTTTGTAGCCGTTTTTGTTATCCTGCCGCACTGCTGCAGGGACCTCATACTTGGTATGGACCTTTTACGTGAGCATGGGACCATTATTAATGTTCTTCGCCATACTGTAAAGTCTTCAACGCCTGAAACAACGACCGCTGACAGCGTGTGCAACAACATACGCTGACTTGAGGAACAAGAAGTGGCCCACGTCGTTCAATTAGAAGAAGCTGAAGTTGGGGTGCCGACCGTCTTTGGGTGCTCTGGGCCTGCTCTCCTGTGCTTCTGGATTACCCTCCAATAAACCTTCTAGATACGAGCTCAAAAGGCTACGAAACAATATGATGAACTAACTCGAAGATGTGGGCGGAGCCCACGGAGGTGTGAACAAATCAGCTTTAACGTCGGCAGTGATTGATGTGGTTTTAGACTTTTGTAATTTGTGTTTGAAGTAAATTTTTTTTCTTACAACTGACGAGCATAAGAAGCCGAGATATACGCTTCACTACTTCGCTTATATTTCATTATTACCGTAACTTCCAGTCACTCAGATTTAGACAAAATATACGAATAAAATATGCGGCGAATGGTGGTGGCCGGAGCGCGCGCTGCTCCGGCTGCGAAGCTGGTTACGAGGGGAAGCGGCGACGACGACACAAAACATAGGAACACGCGCCAAAGAGCTGCGCTCTAAAACGATCCTGATAACGAAGATAAACACTCTTTTGTTCATATGCTCAAGGGAAATCTTAGCCTCATTCACAACCGGAGATCGCTATCTCTGTGTCCGGCAACCAGCAGCGCCTATAAATATATCTCTCTTCGATTGCCATATACGGCCCCGCATAATAGCGCTGGATCTAATTGCTGGTCTGTGGAGCTGCCCTGGCGAACGCAAGCAATGGATTTTGAGGGTAGTGGATGCATTGTTTTGTGAACTATGGATTTAAGGCCCGCCTATTAATTTCAGCGTACCATGTCTGATTTGAACAAAAATAAGTACTTTCGATCTTTTACAGTTTTTGTTTGTTCCCCGAGAACTGCGAATATATGAACTGCGAAATGCTAGAGGATGGCCAATTTGTCGATGACTCGGTCCTGCCTTGTGGGGCTATTGTAGGGGGATGAATGTGTCTTCCCCGCTCATTTGCGGCTGACTGTTCAATGCGCCGACCCCACCCTGTGATTGCGCGCTAGCGAGCGCACGCCTACAACGGCGAGCATTGCTCTTAGGCACAAAGGAACAGCGCATGCTGACACCAAACACGCTTTTAATTCTGCAGTGATAACACGCCAGCTAGCAAAAATTAAAGAACACAGCAAAATTTACATTAGAGTAATGTGAAAGCACGGATGCTGCTGCTGGTTGCTTCCGGTTGCTTCTGGTTGCTTAATGTACTTCTTGTTTACCGATTTTAGTCTTTGGTACTTTCAAATTGCGTGCAAATCCTTTCCTATGCCGTTTTTCGCCTCTACTTCCGGTTGCGTGACGTCCCATCTTTTACGTCACCCTAATTGACTGCCTTAATTCACTATTTTAGTCTTTGGTACTTTCAAATTGCGCGCCAATCCTTTCATATGCCCTTTTTTGGCTCGACTTCAGCTTGCGTGACGCCACATCCTTGACGTCATCCTAATTGAATGATTTATTTAATTACTTTAGTATTTCATATATTCAAATGTGGCGCCAAGCCATTGGTTAATGCGAGCATTTTCGCCTCTACTTTTACATTTTTGCTTCTAATTAAGGACCTATATAATTACCTCTCTGGCCAAATTATTTTTTGCACACTACATTACGTCATCCTCTATCGACTGGCACTACTCATTAGCCTCTACCACTTCTCAATTACTCACAACTGCTGCGTAGAACTTTAACATGTTTTGCCTGTAAATAATTACCTGGCTAACTTATTGGCCTAATTATTTTGTTGGCAACAACACTACGTCACCTTCTGTTGATTGACGCCACTCAATAACCTCTACCACTTCTCAGTTACTCACAACTGCAGCCGACACAATTTTGCAGACGTGGTTTGCGGACGCGGCCTGCCGACGCTGTCTGCGGACAGAAATCTGTGAGCATAGCGAAGTAATGTTCTCGCATTAATAAAGCGCGCAAAAGAATCTAGGTCGTCCAACTCATCAGCAAAGTTACGGGCGAATATTCGCCCACGCAAGGGCCGAGGTCGGATAGGCAAGCTGGCGGGAAGTCCCGCAATGATTCGCCTCACCGGTGACTGTGTATTTCCGCGATTATGTGTCAACTCGCGTCCAGTTTCCGATGCCGAAACCCCCTTACTTACCAGCGTGCGCAGTGACGAAGTCATGGGTGGCGATCGTGCTGCCTCGCTGCTGGCGCGATCTCTCAATAGTTAATGTTAACGCTGGATGGATAGATGGATGGAATATTGGAGCGTCCCCTTTGAAACGGGGTGGTAGCAGTAAATATCATGCTCATTTTTCTCCCTCTATCTTAATTATTGTTTTCTTTTAGTTAACTATACCATTATTCAATTTATTGAATTTTTGTTTCTACATTACTAACATTAAACCACTTTTCTGTTTTTAAGCCGCAATCCTCCAGTCGTTTTTTGCTAGCTACCACCGCCAGTTTATTTACCCGGCCAATGGTATCCCTAAACCCTAGAGCTTCAGGAAGAGTGACTGCGCCTGCATCGACTTCCGGATGGATACTATAACATTCGAGTATAATATGGTCATTTGTTTCACTCGCGTTACCACATACAGCACATGCGTCATCTTTAATGTTAAATTTCTTTTTCTAGCTGCGTGTTCTAAGGAACCCTGATCAAGCTTCAAAAAGTAGGGCGCTGCCTCTTGAGTTATCAAAGAAAGCTTCCTTCCTGATCTGCCTTTTCTGTTTCTTTTCCATCGAATTTATCCAATTTTTACCTTCTGTGTTTTTCACCTGTTGCTTAACGCTCTTAACTGCTTCGCCCTTGTGAGCAGCATACTTACTGGTTAGTTTACCAGTTCTTTTCCTCCATTGTGAGTCAACGCTTCTTAGGCATAGGTATTCAAATATTTTAGCTGCCCATCAATTACTGTCCAATTTTTTCAGGCGTTCCTCATATAATATTGTACACTGAGCTTCCCGTACTTTGAAATAGGGGCAGCCCATATCTCCCTGTACCGCCTCATGTGTGGGTTTGCCGTAGGCACTTAGTGCTAATCGTCCTACGGCTCTCTGATTTATTTCTAATGCCGACTGTACCTCTGATTTTAGGCACAAAACCGCATTTCCGATAGTAAGCTAGGGCACCATAATTCCTTTCCAAATGCTCCTCAAAACCTCATACCTGTTGTATCCCCACAATGCCCTATGCTTCATTATGACGGCATATCTTCGCCCTTGGGACTTAAGTGATTGCTCATGCTTCCCAATGTATGCCAATCCTTCGTTTAACCATACTCTGAGATATTTATATTCTGCTGCTCTGGGTATTCCCTGGCCTTGTATTTTAAGACGCTGATCAGTTGAGCCGTTGAAAATTGTCAGACCCGACTTAACTGCGCCAAAACGGGAGTAGAGCGTCCCCTTCGTCTCCGCAATACTTAATTAGGGTTTGCAATTCTTCCTAACTCTCAGCTAGCAGCACAATATCGTCTGCATACAACAAACCGGGGAGGCGCTGCTCTACCGCCTTTCTACCTACTCTATATGGCAGGTTAGAACCTAGGTTACTTTCTTGTATCCTCCGTTCCAGTTTTATTATATATAGCATGAACAGCAGCGGTGATAGAGGACAACCTTGTCTCAATCCTTTGCATACCTTGACAGCTTCCGTACTTCTTATCCCTTACCATGTAATTTCTGCTATGTTGTCTCGGTATATTTTCTGTAGTAACTCTGTTATCTCATAACCCATACCTTGTTGTTTTGATATGTTCCACGGGAGTTCCCTGTTTACGTTGTCGTACGCCCCGTTTATGTCCAGGAAGGCCAAATACAAAGGTCTATTTTCCACCCTGGATATTTCGATGCATTGGGTAAGCACGAACAGGCTATCATCTAAGCGCCGACCATTTCTAAAGCCGTTCTGAAGCTCTCCAAGTATCTTGTTACTTTCTACCCATGCTTGTACCTTTAATTTCACCGTATTCATGGCTAACCTGTATATAACATGTTATGGTAATCGGTATAAGATTTTATGTGCATCCTTTCTCCTTTACTTTTATAAATCAAATTCATTTTACTCTCCCGCCAACGGTCCGGAATTTGTTTATTCGTTATGCCCTTACGAAAATGGGTTTTGAGTTTCTGGTTTGGCCTTACTGTTTTCTTAATGAGTGCAAAAGAACTCAACAGGCATTCAATACCTTCTGTGTTTTAGCAACAGCTTTAAACCAGATTTTCAATTGACATTTCACATTATTTTTTCTTGTTTTAAAAATCAAAGGCCTTTTCTGTGAACTGCTAATGTGTAAACACAGAATGTGAAAAGTCAACGGAAAGTATGATGTGTATTTTCTCGGTAATTGCGACCAGCCCTTGAGAGAACACGGTGTGTTTCAACTGGAAACACAGTGCAAATTGAAACGCAGTGCAATTGAAACGCAGTGCAACGATCATTACATGTGCATTACTATTACTGTTTGATGATTTTGGAGGACGTAAACATAATTAATGAGGAACAACATAATTTTAAAATCGTTTAATGAATGCTACATGCCCTTGCATTACTACTGGACAGGAAGGTGGCCTGAAACGATTGAATTCAAAACTAAGCATTAAATTGATCATTTGACAGGAATGTGCGTTTACATTTACTTACACACATGCTATGTTAGTAATCACTCAGAAGGAGACAAGAACGAGAGTAGTTTACCAAGTGCGTGGGCCCATGAGTGAAAAAAAAAAAACAAAAAAGAACACTACAGCGATTGTAATGCATGATATTTTGCGTGTTTCTCAAGCTTTTGAGTTCCTTCTTGCTCTGCGTATAGATTAGCCGAGCCCTCGGTCATCGCATCGTTCCGCAAAATTTTTACATACGAATAAGATTTAGTTACAAGCAAAATAGTGTCGTCGCTGCTGCGCTTGCCGGTATTGAAGCTTGGTCGCACTTTTTTCCTTGAAGGCTTGTGCCACAGCTCCGTGTTCAGCGAAAATTACGCCCACGGTAGCAGAACACCACCGAACATCCGGCGCTGGTAAATTTGCCATGCCAAACTCGACATGCTAAAATGATTCCAGTGCCCTAAATAGTGCGCATAGTATCCAGAACATTTTCTGCAAGTCGTGGGAGCAGGCAGCAAGTTTCAATGGCGAAGAAGTTGTAATTGTTAGAGCGGCAGCAATGGGGGGCCTGTACACTTCAAAACATGCTTCGAAACATGGTCCAAATCTTATAATTGCGATCATGGCGTAATAAGCAAAAAAGGTTTGTGCAGGCTCAGTTTCCGGCCTGGCCGAGTGGTTAGCGTTGATTGCTATGGAGGTAGACGTACCGAGTTCGAAGCACGCTAGTGCTGCAGTTATTGTTTTGCCTAGCTTTTATTATTTCCTTTTTTTAGCTTTTTTTAAATGTAGTTGAGGTGCTTCGTTACTTTTTAGCTTGTACTTTTTATCTGAGGCGCTATTTTTTTTCTCTTTGAGCGACCAGTGCGGCGCGTGAGAGTATGCCGCGTCCCAGTACGAACTGTCTCCAGCGTCATACTCGGCCCATAATCAGGTATGCCACGTGTGCTGGGACCCAGCGGCACTGGTTTTTATTACCTCAGCCCGCCAGCTTTGTGCTTAATTATGGCCCTAGGCGAGACTGTACGCTGCCTTTCAAAAAAAAAAAAAAACATTTATCGCCAAACCAGCCAAACTGCCTTTCGAAACCGAAAGTTCCTCTCGTAAAAAGAAGCCAGAAAAGCCACCGATAAGTCAATCCGATCCGATCCGAAGGCGCCAGCGGCAAAAAATTGCGACGGCGCCATGCTGCCTTTGTTGTCATGCGGTGTGATTGTGAACGCTATTTCCTCACGCTGCGCTGCTTTTTTGTTCTGTGGTTCTTGGAATGGGCCGCAGAATTGATATTTGACATGTGCACTTTGATAGACGTTCTGAAGTACGTGATGTAGTGATAAATAGGTTCTGTGCCGCACACCGCTTGCACCGCGCCGTGGCAACGCCGGCATCAACACGGAAGAAGGAAATGGACTGGCGTGATTGTTTGCAAATGTGAGTACACTGCTTGAAATTATTTTTATTTAATATTGCTATTGAATGAATATATGCTTGTTAATGCTGTTGCGTGTGGTCTCAAAATTCCTTCGTAATACAAGCTACGAACTCGACCTAGCCTGCTTTATTGTGAGGGCGAGCCAGTCACTCTTCGGAACAAGAAGCGTGAACGTTTGGGCGAGTTGGTCAGACATACTTGACATGAACGGCGCGGCAGAAAGATTTGGCGCTTGTCCGTGTGTGTTCTCTGTCTTCGTCTCTTCCTGCCGCGCCGTTCAAGTCAACTCTTCAAAAGCCGTCGCTTTTATATGTATGCTCGTTCCTAACGCGAAGCCGTTGTACGATATAAGTAGTGTTCTGAAACTTAATCGGAACCGTCATGGAAAATTTAGCCGCCTCTACCGGTTCCGATAGAGTTGCAGAATACTGTATAATGTTATGGCGTATATTTCTAGATATAGTTGTAGCTGCAGTGTATTAGATGCCCGACCGGCTTCGCGATTGTGATCAGCACCCCTAACGAGTTTTCAATCTTTTTAAAAGCGCCTATTTTTTCTAACTGTGAGTGCATTAATACGATGAGTACAACCAGCGCGCAAGAAACAGGTTGTTGCTGTGGCGCATATCTCACAGTGGTCGCTGCATTTAGTTTTGGTGCTTGTATGCTTGAACAAAAATAATCTAAATCATGGCTGACGCCAAGGTACAAACTCATGTGGTACTACTGTAGTAGAATGACGATTAGAAAGAATTATTTTAGTGACCACATGTAGTAAAATGTGCATGTCAAGATTAATTGCTTTCAATACTACATGTCTTGTATTTTTGACGAATTATATGAATCTTAGTGTTCACAACAGAGGCAGAAATGAGCTTTCAGTGGGCTGTTGCATTCTTTGGTACTTTGTGTCGTGGCTTTTCATGGAAGCGTTCAAATGATGTAGTAGTAAACAGTTTCAAACGAGAAATGAAAAAGTCATTTTACCTTCCTTAATTTTATGTCCGCTATGGTTCGAGGAAATTTGACTTTAAAGGCCTTTATTTGGGTAGAGTTAGTTGGTTGCCTTACACATTGTACACACATTTCTCAATACACCAGCAGTGAAATTAGTTTTGTGCTATTGCTAGTATTTCGGAAGAAAAAAGTTTGACCGACATCACGGCATAAGCAGCTCTTCTCTGCATGCACATTTTTTGCAACTCTTATATCACCTAGGATTGAGATATGCAGGCCCTGATAAACATATTTTATGTGCTCAGAGTAAAAAGAAGAAAAAGTGCAGAATGTTAATCATATTTCTGATTGCGTGCGAAAGTCACGACTTAGAAAAAAAATTAAGAGGTGCCACAAATCTGAAAGGAGGCTGTTTTAATTATTTTTTCACTGCGGCTGTAAGGCAAACCTACATAAGAATTGCAGAATATACAACCACTTAGATGGTAAAATGCTTACAATTTTTTTTTTTCATATATGGAATGCGACACATTAAACACGGTCCCAAATTTGGCGCATTCAAGCATAGTAGTCTTATTCAGTAATCAAAGGAAGAAACACCGTTTCTAATTTTTCATATAATTTAAGAATGAAGTTTCTAGGAGGAGATGAAAATGAATATGAGGCAATATGTTGCATTGTACTGTTTCCAGCCATGTTATCAAAGCTGAAACTTTTTATTTTTTTTTTCTCATTGGGAGAACGGCCTAAACTAATGGCACAAAAGCAGCAAATAGGCTCCCCGCTCCTCAAAACATTGCCCATAAGCTAACCCTGTGATCTTGGCCATAAAGGAAAAGCATGCCTGATCACGTTATTGTGAGCCAATGCTGATCTGTGACGTACGCAGGGTGTGGCGGCATCACTATCCGTGAGTGTGCTTAGACGCTCGTAGCACCGCCTTAGGAATTCAGTTGGAAATGACAGTTTCCAGTATTTTTTTTTTTTTGCAGTGCATCAACGATGGCCTTCGCATCCCCAGCTCCTTGCTTTGTCTTTTTGCTGTTGACATACTTGCTTTATTTTTCTTTTGTAATAGGCGTTTATTCATAAAATACATGTTGGGATCTTTTTGCCCCTATTAGGTAAATTTATTTGTTTCTTCGTAGCTTTGCTAGAGCAGTCATTTCCACATTATTTATTAGTTTACTGTTCAGTTTTGCAAGTCAGAAGTCATACTAGATAAGGAAATCAGGTGCTGTTGCTTGAGAAATTTGAACAGAGCTTAAACAGAATGGGAACGTGTGAGACATCCGACAAGGTTATGTTGGAGTGATTTAAAAATATTCGCTTTGAAATCACATCATACACACCTTTTTTTTTGCTCAAGAATGCACTTAGCTATGCTAAATGATAAAACTTGCCATAGTTGCAGTCTGAAGGTTGGAAATTTCAAAACAGTTCTGTTTATGCATTCATATGGGTGTCACTTTAAGCTGCTGCTTGCTCCCACAAATGGCTTGTACCGCTGCATACTGCTTATGTAACAATCCGACAATTGCTCATAATGATGTAATTATATATGCAATCTCCTCACAGTACAGGTCTCAGTCTTAACATAAGGGTAAAATTTTATCAAAGGGCATTGTGTTCGCTACTTATGCACCTCCATTCAAACACTTGCAATGATGCTTGAGAAGCTGCATGTTTCACCTTTGATAACATTGTTGGAAATAGAATAATGCAATGTGTTCTCTTAAACTCTTTTTTTTTCATCACCTCCAAGAGTAATTTATGGGCTGATGAGGTGGTTTTTCTTTGAGTTTTGAAGGAATATACTTTGTTCAAACATGCCATAATTGGGAAAACGTGTTTTCATTTTATTCATAAGAGAAACATTCCTACTCCTTTTAAGCGCCAATTTTCTTATATATTCTGTACCTTTAAAGTAGGTGCACCTCACACTCGTGGAGAAAAAATAGGCTCTTTTGAATCATGACTTTTATCTTTAGGGAAACTGGAAAGGCTCTCCTATACAAACGAGAAGCACGCCATGCAGGCTGGTTACTTTTGGCAAACAGTACATTGCATTGAGGCTGAGGTCCAGTACTTTCTTAATTATGCTTTGAGCACTCGTCTTAAAGCTGTTTGCCCAGAATCCTTATGATTGTAGCTACTGAATATATAGCTGTGTCTCTTTTCATTACCAGGAAAGGAGTTGTGTGCTCGGTCTCACTTGTCGGTTTTTCTCTCTTTATGTACCCAGTAACCTGAGCACTTCAGACTGGCCGATGCCTGGAGCCTACCTGCTGCTCACCTACTTCCCACAGCACAAACGAGGAACACACTAAATCATCTACCAGCAAGCCCACTGCAGTGCCCTTCTGCAAGCCATCACCACATTCTATGACATGTTCAGGGATGCATGATTAAGTACACATCCTAAGCATAGCTAAAAATGGTGGTATGAATGAATAGCTGCCTTAGTATGGTTGCTTTATTTCTTCTTTGAAATCTTTGTTTTACTAATGGTGTAGTCGGTGAAAAAAATCTCACTGAAGAAAACTTGTTTGCATTGTTGTGAATAGCGAAACCAAACCTCGTACCATGTATGATGTATCTGAAAGTTACGGTTTTGTGTTTTCTCTGTGAATGGTGCAGCATGTTTCTTCCACCAACTGCTAAATATGAGGGTTTGAAATGTACAGGTGCCAGAAAAACACAGTGGGTCATGCCTCTTGTGTTTGAAATTATCTCATGAGTCTTGTTCCACAAAACTTGGTTCCACATATGAATGCTTCAATGGCATGTGCTGAAGTATGTGTAAGCTTATCCATGAGTTGGAAATGAAGCTTGAATTATTTTAAGTATTGTGAACAGTAATACAAAGCGATTTCATTTTGTATTTGTTAGGGTACACGTGCGACTACTTCATGACAATGCCGCTTCACCTCAAAAATGGCCTGTCTTCTATGCTGTCCAGGGAAATAAAGTAAGTTTATTTTCTTGCATAGCATAGAAAACAGGCATGGGAATGGCATCCAAGCTGTGGTGCACATTATGAATAAAAAAAGACCATTTTCACAAAATGCAATGTAACTAACTGTAACTAAATATACCGGCACTAACTGAGTTGCACGTAGTGTCGGCAACCAAGATCACATCAAAAACTAAAGTGAAAGCCACCAGACGCTCACTGGTCAATACTCATGAAGAACCCACAAGAAATGCGCACATTAAGTGCCAACCAGAAACACGGTGGCCAATTTGTTTTAGACAAACAGTAAGAGCTCAAGAGAAAATTCATTTGAAACTCAGAAGATACTTTGGTGTCTCCATTGTGAAAGAGCAACATACTCTCATCAGACACACACATAAAATTTTTATAAGGATGACTTCTTCCGAAGATTTTAACATTTCCTTACTTCTTGGACCAAGTTCATGAATGAGCTTGATCGGAATTCCATCTATTCCACCTATTCCTGCGGATGGGTTTTTAGGAATATTGTTTTCTGCCTTTTTCCAGTTTAGATTGGTCAGTTCTAAGCTGCTTTGTATTCTTCTATCTTGTGTTCCGGATTTGCAGACATTACCCTATCGTCGCTCTTAAATGGCTTGGATATAACTGATTTAACGGCTATAACGCTAAATTTGAACGCTGGCGCCGTCTTGCGGCGGCTAGAGTGACTACCGCGGGGGAAAGCCAGTTTTAAAGGGAACGGTGGGAGATCGCTCCCCACAGCCTGTACGGGCAAAGGAATAAGTGTTTTTTTAAACATGATGTAGCATTCACATCAAGTATTCCCCTGCAAAGCGTGTATTGTTAAACTCTTCAGAATGTTCTCACTATATTGCTGCACATAACCGTTATGTTATGTATTCCACCTGGTGGCCCAATCTGAACGAATTCATCTGCGAGTTCCATGACGAGCATGGAGAACTGCGCGAACGCAAGTGGTTGTATATTCTATTGTTTGAGGTGATAAATCTTACCTCTATACCCCGTGCACTCCTGGAGCTGGATGGCATCAATGGCGATGAATGGATTTGCGATATGTTTCTCCCGTTTTAGGCTGCAGGCGAACTCAATCTGCGCATATATATAGGAGTCGAATGTACAAGTCAGAGTTTGCAAAATGTTCCAAAATTTCCCAACAGACATGTAAGTCAAGGAGGCGTAAATGATCCGACTCCGTTGGAATGCAGACATTTTCGAAATGAAAAAAAAAGAAAAATAGGCGTATTACGTCACAAGGGTAGTTGAACACAAAGCATCGCACAGGCTGGTAAAACAAAAGAGCACGCATCGATTTGTTCCGTATGCTTGTACATAGGGCTTCCAATCTGTGGCTTATAATTAAAGTT
The DNA here is from genome assembly GCF_055883805.1 of Amblyomma maculatum. Taxonomy (NCBI): domain Eukaryota; kingdom Metazoa; phylum Arthropoda; class Arachnida; order Ixodida; family Ixodidae; genus Amblyomma; species Amblyomma maculatum. The sequence goes on from NC_139347.1 coordinate 161,441,098, forward strand.
TAGAGCGCATAGCATTGCCGTCTTCCTAACTTCCAGCAAACAGAGAAGTGGAGCACTCTATATTTAGGTTTGCGCGTCTGCTTTCTTGTGCATTCTTTTGCTTCTGAATAGGACATCAAAAAGTCCACTGTATCACAATCATATCTCCTTCAAGAATTGAAGTATGGCAAAGTCTGGAGAAAGATATTTTCAATACGTCACGTGTGAACGTGTACCTCGCCAGAGGTGCCACCCTATCGTCGCAAAGATGTTTTACACCATTCGGCCATCTATGTTTCTTTCCTAATAACTCCTGTCTATTGCTTTTAGGGACAACCGGTTTCTTGCCTTCACTACCAAACGTTTACACCTAATTTATTGGTAGTAATTCATCTTGACTGGGGGTGCGGTAACAAAATACTGAAAAGATATAGCATAAGATAGAAGCGCAACCTTCCATGCACATTACATGTTCATTCCGTACCAATCTCTTTTTGATTTCGACCAGAATGTAACATGTGCGTTTTACCTGACCAACACTGCATGCATGCTGCCTCTTGACGTCACATCTGTAATTTTTCATTGCATATACCGCTGTATCATTATGAATACAATATCAACCCCATATTTTCTCGATCCCCTTTCTGCCTCAAAAGCGAGTGCTGCCAGCGCAGGTCTGTTATGTATTGTTCTACTGAGGAATAGTGGTAAGCTGCTATTTGTTATCTGAGTATGTATGCAAAATCTCCCCTCTTTCCGGTCCTTATTTTCCTGTATAATAATGCGAAACGATTTCTTGCCTCCCAAAGCTAAACAAACAAAAACAAATTCATAACAGTGATAAGAAGAAAAGTAAAGCAAAGTAAATTTAAGAAATGAAACGCAGAACGAGCTCATTACCAAACTAAGGGCTGAAGTCGCAATGCTTTACATTTTTGCACTTAAGGATACTTAATTGCACCTGAGTAATTTTTCTTCTGCGGTCTGCGCCTCGTTGAAAACCGACCTTATGTGCACTAGTATTATTACAATAGTAGTATTAGTATTCCTTTTTTTGTCATCTCATCGCTGCCTACCGCAGATTTGGGTTGCCTTCCGCAACTGCCCAACGTCCATGTTCTTTCCAACATATTTGTTTTTAGCACAACGTTCAGTTTTCCCTGCTTAGACTGTGTCCTGCTTGGCATTTTTTCGCATAGTTTTATAGGAAGGGAACATCATCAACAAACCTGCTTTCAGTAAGGTGTTTTTTGTTTGCTGTCAACAAAATTTTGCTCCCAGTCAAGATATCCGCATATCTGCTTAAAGATCTTCAAGGGCCCTCTACTGCCAAAAGGCCCTTATTTAGTTTGATGTTCTGAACTTGTCTGTTGAGGGTTGGGATGACCTTTCAACCGCTACAGTTGCTTTCCGGTGCTTTTACATTTGGCACTTCTACCCATCGCTTCCTGAACTGTTTCGTAACTTCGGAATATCTGGCTGAGGGGAATGCATTCTCTTGGACTAGCAGCACATTTTTATGGGTTTGCTTAAAGTTCACCTCAATTTTATTTCTTCTCATTGCCTCTGTCACTGTCGTGTACTGTAGAGTAAGCTTCACAAAATTCAGGCTATTACTTTCATTGAATAAATTAAAAGGTCGTCCTAATTATAATAGCATTTACTTCGCCAAACACCTTGAAGACAATGGACAATCAGCTAACTGGGGTGGAAGATGTCAGGTCTTGGACGACCCCATTATTGAAGATTAAGAAAATATTACGCTCCTCGGTGATTCGGTGAAGCTTGTATTCAGGGTGGCCTGTGTTCCTACTACAGTCACCTTACGCTCCTTCAAGATACGTGCATTTATGAGAACCCTGGTAGCTAATTCACGTATTCATTTGCGTTTGAAGCATTCTTTATTTACTCTTTCGGTGCAGCGAGATTTTCAATCCCTCTGCAATCTACACCCTACATCCGTCATCTTTATATTGATTACCTTGATTACTGCAAACATTTGTAAAGAGTTCTTAAGCAACCTGACTACTTTGCCCATATTGGAAATGGTAATAAAATTATCCTCATTGTATCTAAGGGCATTCTTTTATTTTTCCCTCTGCCTGATTTCCTGTCGAATGCTTTTAGGCTACTACTCTTCTATAGGCACGGCATTATTCCCTGCTTATTTAACTCAAACTTTAATTGCACATCTTTTTGTGTGGAAACTGAAGATACTCTATGAACTGTTTATGCGAATTGTCTAACATTCCCATGAGTAACAATATCATTCTTGCCCTCGTTTTTATGTGTCGTTTGTCTTATCGCATCGATTAGTTAGAACTACCATCGAAAATCATTAGGATGAGTTTTTAAAATATTTAGTGGACAACTATTTAGTATTATATTTATGTTCTGAACAAATTCACTTGAATGGTCTAATCTTTTATTGAGCAGAAGAATCTCGTGTTTTAAGTTCTTCCTGCGCGCGCACCAAGCACCAAAAACTGCACTAGAAAACCATTGCGACGCATCTTTGGCAATAGTGGAAACCTTCAAGTCTGCTGAATATAATATGCGGATATACGCAGTGCTTTGGAAAATTCTTACGATGTGAAACAATAACTCTTATAAAAATTTCCGCAAATGGGTTATCTCAATCCCCACTTTTCTCACTCTTTAACATCGATAAGCTTACAACTTATGTTTGTACAGAAAGCTTGTTTCCCTTGGTTAAATTGGAATATTTATTCAGCACCAACATCCTGAAACCCTACACTTACCCTCTTACCGCTAAGACTTTGATGGATTTTTTTTTAGTTTTTTCTTCCATGTCGTCATTAATTATAAGGCACTCCTTGACGCCGGCATTGTTCAATCTCTACATTCCGGCCAACCATGCACCTCCACGTTGTGCCCGATGCAAATATCAGCGTACAATATCAAATATATTTCATTTTAATATCGCCATTCTGGAAATTTGAAGGTCGACTTCAGTTCAAAATATACATGCTAGTAGGATCTAGCACATGCAAAACAAGCTACTTGAGGAAGCTTGACTATTTAGGCAATGCGGCTTGATGCAGGCGCGCAAGCTAGAGTCACTTTCAATTCGTACCCCGTTCTATTGAAAAAAGACAACTGCAAGGCGCTCTCTATCTTTACTTTGTTTTTCTTGTTATCAGATATTCTTGAACTACCTCAGTCCTCCTAATGTAACGAAGCCCTATTCTATATAATCAGTCCTCTAGTTGAAAAAATATTATTTCTTAGCTAGCACACGGGTTAAACTTTTGTCATTATGCGTAGCCAACTTCAGTTTCCTATATGGAAATCTGCGCGGAGTCTGATATCCCTAGCACCTTGTGGTGGGCCACAGATATTACCGCTGACTCGTTCAGTTGCTGCGCAACCGCCGAAGATTGAGAGCCACGGGTTTACTGGGACATTATATAAGAGGTCATATAGGGAGGGAATATTGCACCAGTATGGTTTGTTTAATCATCAGAGGGGATGTGCTTTTGGTCGTGTCCACATAACCATTCTGCACGGCAAGACTGCTAGTGCAATAGCATCAATACAAAAATTTTCTTTTTTTTTTATCCGCGTAAACGTTGCGTGTATTACGAAAACGAAGCGCTTTTCACTTTTACGTGATACGGATTGTCCACCACAGCGCCTACACTGTTTCCAATACTGAATGCAATGTGCAAGAAACCTACTACATGATAACTTGTTGTTCTAGGTATCGCTATTTAACAATGCCGACTCGGAAGTACTTTGTTTTGCACTGAAGTTTGTCACACCTTATACTAGTGTCTGTGAAAGGAATGCGGATTATAATTCAATAGCAGAACCATGCTGTCCAAGCACATTTACCACCAACGTAATGAAAGAGGCGACAGAAACTTTGTTTCCACATGTTTCGTTGGTGTTGTGGTGGACTGAAGCAACGTCTTTTACCCCAACCTTCTTCTTCAATTTTTCTTGGCAAATAGTAATCGGAAGCGCTCCGTTCATTTTTAAAGCCCATTAATTCAGAATTTCTATCCGTGTTAGTACAGTGCGAATATAAGGCATACTATAGATTTAGCAGGAAACCCACGCCGCCGACACGTCACACAAGCGAAAGTTTGTTCAAAGATATTTATGATACGTTTTAATAGCCAGTAGAGACGTGTGGGAAATGAGGTATACCTGTTCGATTAATGGAAATCAGTGCAGATACGTCCAACCCAAAAGCGACTACGATAAATGATATAAACAGCGCGAACACGAAAACAAGGGACAAGAAACACGAAAGCCACAGTACATGCGCTGTACATGTGTATAAATAAGAGACTACAGGAACACTGTAACAACTTGGAAATTGGAAAGGACAAAACGTTTCTAGTATCCCATTGCCAGTCATGTGAAATAATGAAGAAGGAGAGGAAGAAATGCACTCCTAAGTTTGACAGTGTTAAGATTTTATATCGCCACAAAGAGAAGATAACGAGAGAGATAGTGGAAGCGTATTTTATTTCAACGGACAATAAGTGTATCAGCAAGACGTCTCTTGCTCTTTCAAGGAAAGAAGTGTCTTTTTTAAGTGATTTTTTAAAGTAATTTTTATGCAGCAGGTGAACCCAGGGGTTTTTCACGAGACTGTTTCGTTTTCTTCATGTTTGTTTTTCTGGGCCTTGCAGTAAACGGCTTAGGCTTAGTTGTGAGTCAGCGAATGTACTGTGGCTTTCGTGTTTCTTGTCCCTTGTCTTCGTGTTCGCGCTGTTTATATCAATAATGAATAAGTACCAACTCGCCCAACAAAGTATCTTGGTATACGATAAATGAGGCAAAAACGAGATTAAGGAAAATAAATGCTAAAAGTGGTAAACTAGGGTAAGCAAAATAACAAGTAGACCATTATTGACGTGGTCACAAGGAGAGCACGAAAGCGATAAAAGCATTCGGGACAAGGGGAATTAAAAATCATAAAGAGGGCAGTTGGAAGGTATGAAATAGTGAAATAATAATGGTGCAATAAACAATAAATAGACACATTGTAGACACTGCATGTTCAGAGTAATTGGCATCCATGAATTCCAGCTGCTTCTCAGATATCAGATGAATGGGGTGCTTATTGATTGACCATTCGCATAATATAGTTCATGAAATTGTCGACGAAAATCATAAAACTTTCGGAGTCCATTACGCCAAGGCTCAGTCCAACTTAATAAGCTGTGTTTCGTGCCACCAACTATAGAGTCAACACAACACCGCATCCAATACTCCTCCTAATAATTTCAAGTGGTTAACGGGACCGACAATAAGGCAAGCGGATTCTAATGGCAACCAGTATTGAAAGTGGATTTTTATTTTCAACTATAAAAACGATTCTCTACTTATTGACACACTTTAGTTTATAATTTTTATGCAAAATAATAAACGCAAGTCTTCGGGATTTATGATTTTACCCTTCAAGGTTTAGTATAACAGGAACAGTATACATGTTTTTAGAGAGCATGGTAGTCACTTTTTATATTGCAGAGCTATAATCTAACGATTCAACGTTTGTGCTTAAGCTAACTGTCGGCAACGGCCATCAGTAAAAATTTAAGCGCGAAATAACTGCCACCCTTCAAAAAAAACATTTACATTCAAATCACTCTACGCACTACCATCGAGGAGGAGCTATCCGGCGAGTTTTGAATTCTTACTTGCAAAAGAATGCATTGTTGGCTAAGTATATGTTCTAACAAGAGTAGTGAAAACTGTTATATTGAACCAATTTGAAAATGGAAACAACATGAATGATGACATTGTCAGGTAATTCAAACAAGGCGTCAACGACATCACAAACTAAGAGATCACCGCAGAAACGGCATTGGGAGAATGCGAACGAATTAGCGTCGTCGCGAAGTTGGTGACTCTATAGTAGACGCCTTTCTACATCAACGTGCTTCCACATGATACCACTCAAGGATGGGATTCAGCCATTTTTGCCTTATGACCGATAACTCACATGCGCCATGACTCGTTGATGATGCAGTCCTTATTTATACCATGAATTCTAACTCAGCCGGTCAGTAACTGGTGACTTGCACCAACTTCCGGTGGCACATTTTGCGGGTATACTTCCGGCGACAACTTCGGCTGCTAATGTATTCGCATCAATAAACCGGGAGAAAACCATCGATGTACTCTACACAAGATTTTACCTGGAAGTCCTCCTCCGCTTTGAACGCCACGTCCACAGGTGTCCAAGCGCCTCTGACCAACTGCCTGGACGGGCCATCCCAGAGCGTTTCAAACAATTGTGAGCCTCCTGAAAGGTATCCCAAGACGAGTGCATATTTAGCGGATGATGACTGAAATTAATTTTACTCGAAAACTTAAGCCTAGTTTGGTCCGAATATGCCCTTTACGAACAGTACCTTTATATAAACTGCAATCAAAAATGCCGCGTGTGATGGAGCACCCGGCATTTCACATTTTCGGAACGTACATAACAGCCGCGTCTCGCCGGCCTTGGTGTCTACAACCTCCTAGGCGCTAAAGCTGCTGCTTGCTAAAAGTAGGTTACCTGCAGAATCTAGGTCCAAGTAAGAAAGTAAGATCTCAGGCTTATAGTCTCCTTGGCTGTAGCGCTCTGCACCCTGCCCCGGTGAGCACGATTTGCTGCCGAACACTACGCAAGTAGGACAGTTCCTATGCGCCTGAGCCGAATTTGCGAAACACTCGCAGAGCTCCGTCGCTGATTCCGCCTCTTGTTCTACAGGGACTCGATTCTTGGCAATTGAAAGTCTCAAACGCCGTCCTGCGTTCATACAAGTGGTGTCTGACGAGTGGCAACGAGGAACGCCGGCGTATGCTCGTTAACGTTGTGGCTAAGGTGGTGTAGGTTTCTCAGGCACCACCCCACACTTTTATGCCTTGGGTTTTTGCGCACAAATTGCACGATGTACGCATTTTAAACCTTTAGCTAGGTGGTCGCCGACTGGCGGCTGCACGAGTCCAGCGCGCATTATATTTGCTAAGATATTCAATATTCTTGGAAATTGCGCCTTTTTGAGATGCTTCGCCTCTTTTTTTTCCTCTTCGTCAGACGTTGCTGACGGCCATTCTGGAGTCAAAATACAGCTTCTTCGACAACATCGTCTGTCTGCAGTGTCTGCCAGCGTGCGCTGCATGATGGGATTGCGCCACGATCCACAATCGGTCTGTAAGCCCCACACTCGTGCCGTGTTTGTTCCCAGTAGAAATTACGGCATAAACAAGTGCGCATAAAACTTCCCGAAGGCCGTCATCCGAAGACATCATTAATTTAATGCGCCATTATGGAGCGGATGCTCGCGCACCAATTTGTCGTTTTTGACGTCAGCGTTTGTGTCACCCAACTGAATTAAAGTGTATATGGAAAATAATACTGGAATAGGGAAAACAAGATTCGTCTATTGAGCTGCTTAGGAAAGCACACATCCTAACTCTCGAAAGCAGAGCCAAATTAGCGCATTCGAAGTTCATGTGCCAGATAATCGACAAACAGATAATCAATGATCCTTCAAGGGACATAATATGACCCAACATTCACAAGCACCTCACGAACAACCATTCCGTACCCAGCGCTTGAAAATTTCATATTGCCTACTGTCCATGAAAAAGCGGAATAGCTTAGATTATATCCATCAATCTTTAACAGTTCATCAATATTTCTCTTTGTTTCATTGCTTGTGTATCAGTTATAGAAAACTTCATTGTAAAAACCAATGTCGTGTTACTGTTTCGTCAGAGCTGGTCTATGCTAATTTTGTCTTCCCTTTTTACTTCAAAATGTATAAATAATATGAACATGTCTATTGTTAACTCTTTCTCCCTTTCCGCACTTTATACTCTGTTAGCCCAAAAATTATAAGCAGCTGTTAGCATTAACATGTTACCAAACCTCCAAAATTAGAGTGTAAATATTGTTACGGACGACATCAAGGAAGAAGGAGCAGGCAGTGGCGCGGACAGGAGCGCTCGTGCTAGGCCCGGCAACATTTTCATTAAACGTCATCTCACTGTCATCGACCATCTCTCTGTCCTGTGATCTCCTGTTTTCATCTGCTTGCCGTATCGTAACGTTGGAGGTGCTGGTACTTCATCACCCCCCCCCCCCCCCCATCCTGGTCCGGAGCATCAGCGCCCTGCGACTTCTTGCGTCATCGGCGAAAGGTTAGGAGGTACTGCATGGCTGTTCCCCAGCCTGCCGGACCCAGCAAGACCTTGCCGTTCCTCCGCCCCGTCCCCCCCGCCCCGATCACAAGACACGACGAAGGAGCGACTGACCCGAGACGCCACACATGACCACAAGTCACAAGGAGAGACCCGAATGACCTAATGTGACCCCAATGACCTGATGTGCTGACCAAGGACCCTACGACCCAAGACACCGCTACACTTCAAGACATTCTCCCCTGCCTATGCTATGCGGTGCGTGCCTTGACCTCCGCCATCGAGTCGTGGCAACTTGTGGCCCGAGAGTGTCCTGCCAAGGTTCATCGAGAATCATCGTGCCGGCAAGCCATTCTATTCGTCCTTCTTCCTCTTCTTTTTCAAGCATCTAGACACGCCCATCATCATGCCATGGAATCATCAACATCGTGCATTTTCTCGTCCACGATCGGGACGATCGCTCGGTGGCCCCGGGTCATGTTACGGACGACATCAAGGAAGAAGAAGCGGGCAGTGGCGCGGACAGGAGCGCTCGCGCTAGGCCCGGCAACATTTTCATTAAACGTCATCTCACTGTCATCGACCATCTCTCTGTCCTGCGTTCTCCTGTTTTCATCAGCTTGCCGTATCGCAACAATATTACTTGATATTCCTATATGTCCCTTCCTTCCATAAATACGGATGAGATTGGCAGTACTTAGAAATTAATAAATAAGCAATAAGAAATATTGTTACCAGGAACCGCATGACCAAAGTACGTGATGTGCTCACAGACAAAGACGTCGACCGAGGAACGCGAGCACGATGAAGCGTTCAGAAAGACGACGACGCTGACAGAATGGATGCTGCACGGCTACTGAAGTCTTTGCGTTGAGTTCAGCCCATCGAACCGCCAGTTATATTAAGTACATCCCCGTAACAACTTGGTGGAGGTCGCGGGTTCGACACAATCTGACGCTGGATCTCCGCAATGACCATCACCTAGGAACCATCACGATGACAACCGACGCGGCTCCATCTACCTCCGAAACTTCAACTGTCGTCGTAGTCCACCCCGTGGCCCTGGCCCATTCTGCGTTACAGATGAGGTCGATCTCGAGGACTGGCTTTCGACTGTCCAGTCGCTCTTCTCCCCCGCCAGCCCGCCGTTCCCGTTCACCTCCTCCTAGCCGCAGTTCCTCACCGTCCTCTGCCGGCCGCTTCATGGGAAACTAGACAGTGCAGCTCCCGGAGGTGACGCTGCATTGGTACCCCGACCTGGAAATCCTCTACTGCCCATTTCGTTGCCCTGCAACCTCATCTCCCTGTTCGTGAGTGGTGTTCCCATCTCTGCCCTCATTGACACTGGTGCCCAAGTCTCCATCATAAGCTCATCGTTTTGCCGCCACCTCAAGAAAGTACAGACCCTCGCCGCTTTGCCCACCGTTCGTGTTGCCGATGGCGGTAGTGTTGCGGTCACTGGCCTATGCACAGCCCGAATCACACTTGCCGACCATCACATCCCTGTTTTGTTCACCGTCCTCAACCAGTGCCCTCACAATGCGATCCTCGGCCTTGAATTTTAACGGCCCACTCTGCCCTTATCGACTGCTCCAGCGGCCTTCTTCGTTTGGACCTACCTGTCTGCTCAGAACATCCTCAATCTAAACCCCGCCTTCGCTCCACCCAGTTGGCTCGCCTGCCCCCTGACGCCACTGTTTACCTACCTCTGTCACCTTTCCCACGTATGCCTGATGGTGCCTATCTTTTCCTATCACCGAAGTCTTTCTTGACCATGACGTCGTTCTTCCTCATCTCATCGTACGCGGTACCTAGAACAGCACCTACCTTCCTATCGTGAACTTCAGTCTGTAGCCCCAAGGTCTCCCCGGAGGAATTTCTCTTTTTACCTTGTCCCCTCTCACAGACCACCATTTGTGCACTCACTCCTGGCCACCTTCAAGCGTTAACCGGCTTCCGCGAATAGACGATCCTTGGATTGTTTACATGGAGCCCGCTACGTTTTCTCCATCAACATTCGTAGCGGCTACTTGCAAATCTTTGTTGACGAACAAGACCGCGAGAAGACAGCTTTTGTCACACTCAAAGCACTTTACCAATTAAGGTTCTGCCCTTTGGACTTTGCAACGCCCCTGACACGTTTGAACGATGATGGACTCCTTACTCCGCGGCTTGAAATGGACGGCTTGTCTATGTTACTTGGATGACGAGATTGTCTTGTCGCCCTTGTTCCAAAGCCACTTTCGTCGCCTTTCTTCTATCTTGCCAGTTTTCCGCCGTGCCGGACTTCAACTGAACTCAAAGAAGTGGAGTTTTGGCCACCGCGAACTTATTGTGCTTGGCCATTTAGTGAATGCCACCGGCGTGCAACCCGATCCCGAAAACGTTCGCGCTGTCAGTGCTTTTCCATCTCCCCGTTCACCTCGTGTTGTCCGCAGCTTTATAGGACTGTGATCTTATTTTCGCTGGTTCGTCCCAAACTTCGCCGCCGTTGCCCGTCCTCTCACCAATCTGCTGAAGAAAGGCGTTCCTTTCTCTTGGGGACCAGAGCAGCCTAACGCATTCTCCACCCCCATCGCTGTTCTCACCAATCCTCCTGTGTTGGTCCATTTCAACCCGCCTGCCGCGACGGAATTTCGTACAGACGCCAGTGGCCACAGGATTGGTGTCATTTTTGCACAGTGACAATGCGGCCACACTGCGTGATTGCCTACGCCAGTCGTCTCCTGTCATCAGCGGAACAAAACTATTCTATTACGGAACGGGTGTGCCTGGCTCTCGTTTTGGCCATTGGGAAATTCCGACCCTACTTGTTGGCCGACCCATCGCTGTTATAACCGATCATCACGTCTTCTGTTGGCTATTTTCCTTCAAGGATCCTGCTGGCCGCTTCGGCGGCTTGGCACTGAGCCTGCATGAGTATAACTTTTCCGTTGTATACAAATCCAGTCGGCTCCCCTATGATTCAGACTGCCTGTCCCGTTATCCGGTCGATCCCCCTTCCCTACTGACCATGCGTCGGACCCTTGTGCCTTCTCTATATCCGACTTTTCTCACATAGCCGACGAACAGCGCTTGGACCCTACCTCCAGTTCTCTTATCGACCGCATGCGCACAAACAGCCGTGACTCTTCCCTCGCCCTGTTCTTCCTTCATGGGAACACGCTCTACCGCGCCAACATAAGACCTGAAGGCGCTAAGCATTTGCTGGTCGTTCCATAACAACTACGCTCTGCCGTTCTCGAACAAATTCATGACGCCCCTACAGCTGGTCATCTTGACCTTTCACGCACGTACGACCACGTGCGCCGGCGTTTCTTCTGGCCTGGACTCTACCACTCCGTCCAACGTTATGTAGCCGCTTGCGACCTCTGTCAACGCAGAAAGAAACCCCCTGTGCTACCACCTGGCCACCTGCAGCCGAATGCTATACCGACTGACCTGCTTTCTCGTGTTGGCCTTGACCTCCTAGGGGCCTTCCCCGAGTCCTTGTCAGGAAACAAATGGATCGCTGTGGCCACCGATTATGCCACGCGGTGCGTGATCACTCGCGCCATTCTAACTAGCTGCGCCACAGACGTTGCTGACTACCTATTGTACGACGTCATACTTCACCATGGTCCTCCCCGTAAACTACTTACCGACCGTGACCGCTGTTTTCTTTCGGAGTTGTTAGGAAATACTTTGTTCTTGCTCCGTTCGGCACAAGTTCACCTCTGCGTATCATCCTCTGACGAACTGCCTTACGGGACGTCTTAACTGCACACTCACCAACATGCTCGCCATGTATGTATCCGACAGTCATCGCGACTGGTACATTAGGCTGCCATTTGCCACCTTTGCATATAACTCTTCGCGTCATGACACTGCTGGGTACTCTCCATTCTGTATTCTCTTTGGAAGAAACTCCTTACTGCCCTTCGACACTTTGCTTCCAACCGCTGGCCCCGTCACAACCCATGCCCGCGATATTATCGCCCGAGCCGACGCTGCTCGCGAGATTGCGCGTCGCAATCTCCTGATCTCTCAAGAAGTTCAAAAACGCCGCTACGCGACGCTCACCATCGCGATGTTCACTGTCCTCCCGGATCTCTGCTGTTGTTCTGGCTTGCGTGCCGTCGTGTGGGGTTGTGTGAAAAACTTTTGCCCCACTACACAGGTCCTATCCGTGTACTACGCCCTGTGACCGACGTGACCTATGAGATTGCACCGCTCCGCCCAAAGTTACCGGCTGTACACTCACTTTCGAAATCTAACAGGTCGCCCGCCTGATGCCATATTGCTCCCCCTCCACACCGCACGCCTAATACGCACCGGGACGTTGCCTTTTTCCGAGGGGGATAGTGTTATGGGGAAACGCGCGACAAAAGCGATGTGCTCACAGACAAACTCGACGACGAAGCGTTCAGAAAGACGACGCTGCACTACTCAAGTCTTTCCGTCGAGTTCAGCCCAGCACAGTGCCAGTTACATTAAGTACATCACCGTAACAATATTTCCACCTGTTTCTTTTATGAAAAATTCAGACAGTTACCGGGAGTTTTTTTTTTACTATTTACATATCGTTGTTTTAAACCCTGCGAGAGATACGTCAGTGCGATCTGTTTAGGTGGATTTTATAGCAAGGCGGACATTATCTGCGGGCTAGAGCTCAATAACTACGCAATTATTTACAAAAGTATCGAAAGAACCTCTTTCTTCCTTATTTTATGCGACAAGATTATATCCGGAAATGAAAACCGATGAAATAAAAGCAGAGCCTAGTTTTTAAACTTCCTTTATCGGCGATACAGTTGGAAATATCTAATGTCAAAAATACGTATCTTAAGCTCGTTTTAAAGCTTTCTATAACTGCATCGCTGGACATGAGACTGTCGCGGAAGTAAAGCTCAATGCATCTAAGGCATTAAAAAATGGAAAGTGACGTCATTTAAACATGTGTACATCATGATAAGCAGCTTAACGAGCTACAACATGAATACTTTTGATGGCAATAATTCGGACAGCATTGCTAAAAATGAAAATTAAAACGTTTGAGATCACTGTGACCACATGCATCAGAGAAATGCGTAAGCAGTGCTTCACAGTAATCTCCATGTGGCATACCTCCATTAGACCAACAACCAGGTTTTTGAACCAACGCGCGTGCTCTCCCATCGCGCCCAGACATGCCGTGCCACCGGCTCTCCATGACGCCACCGTTGATAGGGGCAGTCCATGGCGTCTCGCGGTTGCTAGGATGCCATGGTGCCGCCAATGGTCATGGCAACGTCATCGAGGTGACGCCACCGAAAATCAAACTTAAGAACTTTCATTACTGAATTTAAGGTAGTTGCTTAATTCTTGAGTTCTATCACATACCGTAGCGGACAGAAGATTATGAACCACGATTTGGTCGTCGAAGTCTTGTGACGCAAAACATAAGGCATGCTTGTTGCAGACGGTTGTAATATTTACTTTTGTCTTTGGACGTGAGGGTAGCAAACATATTTATTTTATTTAGAAGACGGGACAGAAGTGAAGCGTGGTCCATTTTATTCTGTCCGCGACGTACATATGTCCGCTTGCACAGACTGCATTGACGTATCTTACAAGGGCCTAGAAAAACGGCATATAAACAGTTGAAGAACACACCATGAACACATCCTTGTAACTGAGTAGAAGGTTATTCTACTTATGGTTTGATTTTGGTTGTGTGGGGTTTATCGTCCCAAAGCGACTCGGGAAATGAGAGACGCCATAGTGGAAGACTTCTGACATTTCGACCACCTGGGGTTATTTAACGTACACTGACATCGCACAGCACATGTGTGACTTGCTTGCCACCCCTTCGAAAAGCGGCCATCGAGGCCGGGATTCGATTCTGCATTCTTGAGCACAGCTTTCGGTCACCGTAACCACTGTACCATCCCGGCAGCGGGGCTCATTCTACTTATGGTCGCTCAGAGAGGTTAAAAATGAAGACACGTCCAATGTAGGACACTATATATTGAATTTTAGAGCTGATTTTGTAATTAGATGACTTGACATACCCTTTAGAGAGGCGGTAATGAAGTAGGCCTGGATTGGCGCCTGCTGAGTCCATGGAATGAAGTAATGAAAGTGGAGGCACTGGACTTCCGGTCGTCCTGAGATTTTCGGCGATCTGAGGACTCCTCTGCCAAATTCATCCTGCAGTCCCAGGTAGGCCATGCCACCTACGATGAAAAGGGACGCATTCGCTTTGGGTATGCGTGTTTCGAGCAAACAGTGATGACCTGGGTGGTTTCCTTGCTTACTTGCGAGGAACATGGGCAGCAGTGCAACGATAGTTGTGGGCACTCCTAAGTTTTTTCGTACGTGCAGAGATTTCCGGCAGCTATTTTGTAGCGAGAGCTACACTGCGGCAGGTTTTCAAGCCGTCGGCGTATGACCGTAGCACTGTTGCACCGTGGAAGAACAAGAAGGGGAAGAAAAAGTAAAAGAGAAGGAAAAATAGGAAGGAAAAGAGAAAGAAAAAAAAGAGAAAGTAAAAGATAAAGAAAATGGAAAAGAAAAAGAGAAAGGCAAAGAAAAAGAAAATAGAAAGGAAAAGAAGTAGAAGTAGAAGAAGAACACAAGGAAGTAGAAGAACGCCCGGTCACCCGCAGCTAATGTTTTCGCTCCACATTTGGTTAGCAGCGTTCAACCCTTGGCCTTTTTTTATCTTCCTCGTTGATGTGGACTAGGAACAGGCTGCCGGTTATATGGAAAATATATTAACGGTAAGGGGCACAACAAAAGCGAATACTCAAATAAGTAGACATTGTACTTCTGGAATTCGTGACATCTTTCTCATTGCGTCATCGGCGCATAGAATTCTGGCCTGGTGTCTAGGCCGAAGCTAAATCACTAAACAGATATATTCACCACAATAGATAGAAATTAACATGTCTGGCAGAGTTGAGCTCAAGTTTACAAAGCACCTAGAGTAAAATGCTTTTATTTTAAAATGGTGTAGAAACCTAACTTTGATATTCTGAACATAATAAACAGCTGACGACAGGCAAGAATGCAACTGTATGGCAAACATGTTTATCTAGTGGAATGAGGGCCAGTAGATAAGTGCCACCAGGGGGAAGCGTTAGCGAGAATGAGAATAAAGCGCGCTACATTTTGTAGTTAAGCTCAACTGATGTATAGCATCCAACCAGCAGGTGTCAAGAGGGAAGCATATAGTAGTTTTATCGTGTCTACAATGGACAAAGCAGCTAGAATTTGAAAAGAAAGCAAAAGCATATAGTAGTTTTATCGTGTCTACAATGGACAAAGCAGCTAGAATTTGAAAAGAGAGCAAAAGTTATGAAGCTCAGTTGGAAACAGCTTAGAACGTTAGAGAAGTGCTAGTGATCGCGGTTGCAGAACGATAGAGAAAAAAGCTTATGTGGGACACTTAATGTCTGCCTTTAAGGGCCTGACGCGGTAGCGTAGGTGACGTGCCGGAATGTAATGCCAAAGCCACTTAGACTGGACAAGGCCTGCGCGCTCCTCCTCTCCACAGGGGTCTACGTCACACTAGTTGCCCGACCGCGAACGGTAGTAGGAGTTCTGTGCAGCGCAGGGGGAGGCAACGCATACAGGTGCGTCGCACCTGGAAAGCAGCACAGGTGGATCTTTCCGCTCTATCTCCCTATGGTTAAGTTAGGCAGCGAACGTGCTGGCATTTCCCTTTTGCGACGTCTCGGTTTTGGAGCGTCAGGACGTCAAACTGGATTACTTTGGCTTTATTGTGCGCGTTGATACCATAATAAACGTGGTGCTGAAGACAAGCACCCACTTTTTACAACCGCCACGACATGGGACGATAGTGTGTGCCTGGATTACGACGGGAGCCCAAAAATCATTAGCGTTTGGTTTTCCCAGCAATGAAGCTCACAGAAAAGCTTGGAGCTCCTAGCAATGTTTTTGCTACAACCGTATACATTCCAAGCTAAATAAATTAAATTTAACCCCTTTCGATAGATTTATCTTAGGCACGCACCATAAAACCCAACACAACAAAAACCTTTTGCAAATTTAAAAGTTGTTGGATAGTGGATTCGAGAGGATGATATTATATTTAAGGGTCGTCATGCTCGTATTCGCACTCAATTTTCACGAGCAAGACTTTGTCACCAAGCTATCATATCCTAATAAACAAATGGGAAGAATCATGTCGCTCAAGCGCGGTATCAGTGCCTTGGAAGTTCCCTAATAGGTCATCGTACATTTCTTCTACTCCTTCTTTTACAAGGTCCCTGGAAGAAAGAGGGCGCGTCGGGAAAATGACACCATCAAGGAAGCCCTTAATGATTCCTGCAGAGGCAAGTGGAGACGAAAAATGCAAAAATTCGCTAAGCTAGTAAATGTTTGCGACACCAAGTTTTCGACATTCACTGGAAACGAAAAGTAAACTCTTCGGGAAGGGAGCTGTCATCAGTTTGGAAAAATTAAACAATTGAAATATTTTAATGAAAAGCACCGAGCAAAATAATGTTCATTATGGCTTCATGCTACTGTTTTGTATGGCTTCATGAGTCTTGTTTATTTCGATATTTAACAAGGCATCCGCTTTCGAAGTTCCCAGAAAATAACATACGCCCCCTTAAAAAGCAGGGAAATGCATTTGCACATTGATCTCATATATTATTGTGCTATATGTTGTCTAGGAAATAATGCTTGTGTTATTGTGATCTGCAGTGAACTCCAGAGCAGTAATGAAACTATAAAAACTAATCGCTTAGCTGCAATAGGAAGTTTATCGATCGCGAGGACTACGAAAGAAAGCACGAATTATAAATGAACGCGGAAAATACATAGAGAAACTATGCAAGTGGTTAAAAACAAAACATTCTTCAGTCGCCCATTTATGCTTATTGGCTCTTTGCTATAGCCATTGGGCCTCAGATAGTACAATAATGCGCTGAAAACTGCCGGCGAACCCTCCCAGCCGCGAGCGGAGGCGAGCGGCGGACGGGAAACAAGCGTGACGTCATGGAGCAAGCGGAGAGGCCTTGAGTAGTCTAGGTGGCATTGGTAATGCCCTGCAGTAACCTCGCTGTATGAAAGTGCCGGCATGGCCTAGAAGTAGCTTGCCTGACTCGGCGTCAAAGGGCTCTGGAAGGTTGATTGTTCTTCCAGCTTCCCACCTCAATAGAGCGATCCGAGTTGACCACTCCTCTCAATCTTCCGATATCATGTCATGCTGTTAAGCCGCAGATTCCATCGAATAATATTTGCTCGTCCATGTCAGCTGCCAGCTGCCCCCTGCCAGCTCTCTATGCCAGAGGTGGTGCGCGCATAACGGCGACACCGACACCATCGACGAATTTTCTGGCTAACGAGGTCTTTACCGCCGTCACGTCAAAATGGAAGTTATGGTCAATTTTCTTCAAAAACAAGAAGATGGATTGACATCGGCAGGCGGAGCACGTGCACGATACGGTCAATTGGAGTATAAAAAAAGTGGTCTTCATCTTGCAATAAATACAATTTGAATGAGGCGATGATGACAGAGGTGCTGGTTTTTAGGATTTGGTACCAGCCCACCATTTAAAAGCAAATGTATAAGGCTAGGCCACGAGCAGTGAAATTGGCTTTTCTGAAATAATTACTGCAGAATGGCTGCTTAGATGTTTGGGGATGAGGACTGTTTATTAGAGAAAATCTTCATTACCTTAGCGAAACAGCTGTATACCAATAGTAAAATTTCAGCCAGACAGATATTGTCGGTAAAATTAACAAAAAGTTCACATCGTCAGTGCATTGTCGACCCTGGAACGTCAATGAATATGATACAGAGTACTGGCTAGCTGTAATAATTGGTTTGAGTAAAAAAGTTGCTGTAATATGACTGCCTTGCTCCGAGCAGCCAACTACTCCTAATTAATTATAGCAATATGTGCTGGTGCCATAACAAGATGTATAACTTTATGTAGCTATGTGCAGAATGAAGGAAATCATGATTCCCCGGTCTTCACACAAGAGTTGATTTTTATATAAATGAATTAAACGTGAGAAACAATGCTTCGTCTCGAATGAGCGAGGGACCTATGTACTCACCATATGCTGTACCAGTAGAGTAGTCATCTTCAAAGAAGTTTTCTCTGTGCTTGCTTCCTTCGAGCTTCCACTCATTCTTTCCTATCCCGAAGCTGTAGCCACAACTGTCGCCCCAGTCAAAATCACAAGAACCGTTTTTCGCTTCTGTCGAAGGAAAGAGTGGGGTGACAGGTCAAAAGGAACAATCGGGAACGATGCATATACGTAGTGAGTAGTGTGACAGACTGAACTCGAGAAGCATGTCCGCATTATTAATGCGTGCCGCGTTATGCTGAGCTGCAATCTTGACGTTCGCTATTGTTACCTGCTAAATAAAGAATGCGCACTGTTTACTCAGGTGCCTTGCAGAGGTTTCAATTCTACTTTGACTGACACGCGACAGAAATCAAGAACGCAATGAGACATTGTTTTCAAAAATTTAGGTCTATATTCAGACCGTTTCATTTACAGCAAAATGTATTATCAGAGACACGGGTTATGAATGTTTCACGCAGTTGAACACTATGCTAGCTTTTCAGTTATTTTCTCCCTAACACTGTTAGTTATCCGGCTAAGTGTGCTAAACTTCCAACCTCTACCCCTTTTGTCGGAGCCAGCATCACAGCGAAAAACGTTCGCAAGGAACGCTGAAGGTGCGAATCCAGCCATGCTTTTCCAGGTAGCAGCTTACAGCGCTGTAACAGTGGCGCAGTAGGGAGCATAGAGAACTCGCCAGTGGGGTGGTTATCAAATATCACGGGATTTTGTTTTTGATAAATAGATCATGGTAATTAAGCTTATCTCGCAGGAGCAAATAATTCAAGCCACCTGGGGGACACTAAAAAACTTTCGTTTATCTACCAGAGTAAACCCCTTCGAATGCCAACGTCATCGTATGTTACCGCCAAATATAAGCAGAAAGCTGGTAAGAAATGAGTGAACCACCAAAATGACATATAATGGCATTGCTTCTCAATCCGCAGTGATATAGAGGCGATATTTGATGGCATCTTTTTTTTGCATCATGGTTTAGGTCTGACCGCTACTCTGCTTGAATTCTTTGGTCAAACCTCTTGATGCTGCGTACCAAAGGGCGAGTCCCGACTAAATTACATAGTAGGCAGAGTGAAAATATACTCTAAAAATCTTCGTTGATTTAAGCTAGCAAGAATGCTTTCGTATGTTCAACACTTTACTCTATTTATCTGGCATAAGTGCATACCATACATCGTGCCTCAAGCTAACAATATAACAATAGGTGAACAGCAATATTACCCTTCATTATAAGTTTCAGCTGCGTCGGATATGTGAAAGCGCAGAATAGTATGCAGTGTGCCCCTGCAGGCGGATTATGATTGCCAATTTCGAGCTATTTCGGAAATAAATAAAAGTTTTGCTGGCGTAAAATTTAATTTATTAATGCGAGCTAGTGTAATTAGGCTGCAGAAAACAAGAAACGGGCATTGATTTTGCATAACGATTTGAAGTGGTCCACTGGTGATTATTTTCCGCAATTCCGTAATTCAACAAGAACTGGACCGTCATAAAAAATGAAATGGGTAAATCGAAAAGCTAAGGAGCACCAGGCATTGAAGTCTTATTAGCAGGGCTCAGGGCTGAGCGAAGTGAAAATTGCGGCCGTTAAAGACAACGCAAGACAAGGAGACGTGTAGTAATTCTAGTCGAAATAGAAAATAGGCTAACGCCCCTTGATGGCTCTATTGTTTCCAAATTGCCCCCGAAAATTGCAGTGAAATACGTTAACGACGCCCTGGTTATTGTAGCAATCTGACAGATCTAAATAAGGTGACACAATTCATGATTGTGAATAGTCGGCTCAATAAAAGTCAGCACATTTTATAACCAACCCTGCAACCTTATATCAACTTTTGAATTCGCCTAGCCGAAAGCGAATGAAGAAATTAACATTTGTTAGCAGAGTAGTGGTTGGTGCTGTTGCGGAATGCCGAATGCCTGAAAATTCATGCTGCTTTCTTCAAAATCATGTGTCCTAAAAACATCAAAGATGCAAGCCTAAAATCAAATCAAATCAAATCGTTTGTTTTCGCCAGTTGCTTGCTGGTTGGAGCACATGAGCTAAAAGCTCCTCAAGGTAGCTTGACGAGTCCCGGGTGATTATTAAAAAAAGAAAAGAAAAAAAGTAGGGCGTGGCAAGTGTGAAAACACTTCGATCTAATAGAGCAACGAAAACCGACGTGTTTACACGTGCGCTACACAGGCGTTTAAAAACCAAGATATAACAGTACATAACAGTATATAAAACTGACTACAAATAAAAGATTCCAAATACATAACAGCTGATAGTGCTTGAAAAAGCAGACACTTGTCAGTTATATAGTATTTAAAACATCACAGCACAAATATAAGTTAAGGAAAAAGCCACAAGGTATAGAAAACAAGCGCATTAGGATGTAAAATGGGCTCAACCTCTTTAACAAATGTGTTGCATAAGGCCACCACAGAGTACAACATTACAAACAGAGTACAACAACATTGCTCTTGCGATTTCTGTTCTCCCATGTTAAGAAATTTGTTACTGAACTGGTTTAGCGTGGGCTTAGTATCATAACCGTACTATTTAGTAGTATTGTCAGGTTTTGTTTGATGGACTGGTTTTTATAACAAGTGCGGAAGCGCGGGATGAACAAAAGTTCAGAGTTTCCTGTTGAAACTATGCTTTCGTGACGTTTTAATAACGTGGTGGTAATCAAGACGTCGTAGAAAAAGCGTCGTGAAAGATAAAATGAGCTTTTCTGGTGCAACATCTCAGCGGAACGAGGCCAGAGGACGTTAAGGGACGAGACACAGCGCTGTGGTACGTCCGTTTTTACTCCTTAGGCCTCGTTCCGTTGCGCTGTTATACCAGAACGGCACAACGCAGGCTTACATCTGTCCCTTCTTGACCTCTGGCCTCGTGTCGTGGCACAATTGCACAAAAAATTATATCTTACCAACGTGCCCATCAGCTCTTGTACGAAATTATACAATTCCGAGTCGTGCGTTCGTCTTCATAGCGTGCTTTATTCTCCGACCGTGCAAAACCTAAAGTACCTGATGGGGGGCGGGTTACACTATAAGATAAAACTACGCTAAAACATTAACGTTTTGATGTCATGCTGTGGGCTTTGCTCTGAACTCGCTTTCGGTCTTCCTTGACATCTAGAATTACAAACACAGCTCACTAATAAACTCTGGTCATTATCAGCTCTCATGGAGCTATTATTGGTGGCGTTTCAACGTTTCAGAAATAAATATCTAGAGCGCCTTCATCTATGTAGCAGAACGCCTTCTAGCTCTCTCAAATGGGTGCCACTAAGAGCCGCTGACATCAACGTCTTGTTGTTTTTAAGGGGTAGGCACGAAGAAAGTATTGCTTTATGAAGCGATAACTTATCTGTAAAAAAAAGACCAGTCAGGCATTGTCCCGTTTTGAAACTCCTGGATATCTCATTATTGTATTATGAATAATATTTATTTGCTATGATTTGATGTTTTTAAATGGCAAGATTGCACGCATATCTTCCGGAAGTAGGGTAGTAAGGGGCATTTTCATCCTTCTGTGTACTTAGTTGTCTCTCTCAATCTACGTGCCCTTTCTTTTCCCTTTTTCTTTTAACCAGTCGATATCGTCTCACATTCCGGCAATAGTATTTATCTTTTAAATAAGCCAATCAGAAAATATTCTTACCAGAAGAGCATTCACCGCTGTCCAATGTAATGTCGTCTACAGCGAGGACACCTTTTTCGTAACGATCTTTCACGATATAATAGATGCTGATCTGCAAAAGAAAGTGCGTGCAGCTAGCTACATACCACAAATGGAGGAGGAAGTATTAAGCAGTCTTATTGAGATGCGATGTGCTTGTTATAATCTGTAAGATCGTGCTAGCATTAAGAATTGTGAGGGTTTCTGAGATTATCAGGTTTTCTTTTAGCATTCCATTGGCCTGAATCAATGACCCAAACGAATGTGAGTGCATCCTTTGTGCGACAGTTCACACTATTCATTCAGGCTTTCCAGATAGAGCCGTTGCATAGTTGCGCCATGTTAATATTGCATACAAGTCTGCTTGAACTGCGACTTCACAGTGCCAGTAAGTGTAGGACTCCGTTGCTTGTGTGAAAAAATGCCTCCGTAGCTTCACGAAGGGAATTAAGACGTTCAATAACAACGATAAGCTAAATGCGGTAAATTGCTGGTCCGGGCTCCCTCTCTCTTTGTTTTTACATTTTTTTTCGTCATATTCTGAGAGGAATAATAAAAGGTAAAAGGTAAAGGCATTGTTTAGGGATGGTATCTGAATTAGAGCTGCCGCATTTATAAAGAGAGAGAGAGAAATTATAGAATAGAAATGCAGGGAGGTTAACTAGGTAATGCGCCATAATCTGCGTGGGAGGGGAATACAGGAAAGAAAACGAAAGAAAGAGCGCCAAGGTGAGTCTGTGACATGTCCAGAGATCTATAGTAAAATGGGGTAGAGAGCGTACACTTAAAATCTAGTACTCAACCTCGAGCATTTAAAAAACTTATAGAGCATCTTCACTGCTTTCCTTTCTGATGAAGGTGGCGTCCAATGGCCCAGAACCTCAGCTTCAGTAAGAGCGCGGGAGTCCAAGAGGCGTAGTGTAGCAGCCAGGAAGGCACGCTCACGCTCAAACTGAGTGCAGTCACAAAGTATATGCGCATTCGTTTCGTCAGGCCCATACTGCTCACTGCCACATTTAATGCACGCATAATCACACGATGTGCTGCACGCGTTCTCAGTGAAAATACAGGCAAGTCAAGAGTGATGCAGCTTGGTTTATGAATGCAGACTGAAAGCTGAAGAATAAAGGCAATAGCGCACCTTGTCGTGCCATTTGTCAAGATTGATAGGTTTGTCAAGACTCATAGCTTGCTGGCGCAGGGCCTAGACACAGCCACGACGACAGTCAGTTATACGTATTTCCCCCTTCCCCCAAAAATATGTTTTGGAGATTTTTTCTGATCTGTTTCGAAAGCAAGATGTACAAAAAGCGGTTCACAATTAGAGCTCTCTCATTAGTATCAGACTACACTTTTTAAAGCCGATTAGACAAGTTTTCTTTTACAGCTTTTCAGAACGATAAGAGCAGGCTTCATATCTGTATCTACCAAAGATTAACGCCTCTCTTGAAACAGAGAAGTTAAGTAAAATGGATGCCGAATAGTCTGTTCATACCAGCGACACAAGTCGGTAAAAAAACTGTCGCTGACAGAGAAAACGAGATATGGGGCCCTTAGCCTAAATGAACTGCATGATGATGATGCACTGTTTATCATGGTTCAACAGCTTCAATGTCTGACGTCTATTATTACGTAACAATGAGAGTGCATATCAATGCGATTAGCAGTTAGCAGAGTGAATAATCAGAAGATGCCAAATATTACACTGTGCGCTTATTTCCACCTTACCTTTCTACGTTTATAAGAGTTCATTTTAAACATAGCAGGTGAATACTAGTAATGCTAGGGAAGGTTCAGTTGATATTTCCACATGAATTCGCTGGGTTTCCTTCAGTCTTCCCAGCTGTGATGGGTACTAATAAATGCAGTTTTCTGTACGGATCTGTGTTTGCCACAAAGGTGAGTTTATAGTTTTGTGACTACCGTCTCAACCAACTTGTGTTTGAGCTTTTAAATCCATGTCAAATGCGGTAGCGTGATCTTAAAGTGCAGTGGCTGTAAATAGAGGAAATAAGAATACACAAATGCGCATTGCGCGAGCCAACCTTCATGGTATCATTGCGCCTCTCCGAGTACCGCACTCGCTGCCAGCGTCCGGCCATCTGTTGCCTAGTTTTGTAGAAGGTGCTTGCTACGCCATTGGCGCCGGTGATTGAAAAGTAGGCGGCCCCGTGCTCCGTTCCAGACAGGTGGTACCAGGCAGTGAAACAGAAAGGTCCCTTATGCTCACTCGAAAGCGTGGCATCTACCGAACCGGAGTTTGAAGAACCAAACGAGGCATAGGCACAAGAACCGCCTGGAAAAAGAGAGCACTCGGCATTATGGATAAAGCAATTGAAATGTGCTTCAACCAGAGAATGCACACCACGTGTCAAGGATTTCAGGCTTCTGAGGGTGGCATGGGTTCATCTCTGTAATGCTCTTAGGACGATGTGCATACCAAGAAACCCAACTGTCGTGTTACTTCGAAAATAAGTGGGAATAACAAGAAAGGTAGGTGAATATGCGTAGCTTAAAATACATTGTCAAACTTATCATTGGATTCTTTTCCACCACAAAATTAATATCCAAACTGTTCAACGGTTCAGGAAGTCACATACTTTCTTGTAAAAATTAGTGCTGTTAAAGAAACATCTCTGTGGCTGTAGTAGCTTTATCTTAAGTTTGATCAATTATTTAGCGGGCACACTCCGCATTGAAATGACTACCTATACATGGCAACAGTCTTGGGGCGGTAACGTTGTGCTCAACAATAAACCACAATTCTTGAGGCCGTTGAAAGCTTCCAGTGATCGAAAGAAAAGTGTACAAATATGCGGTTCATTAATCCTTCCTGCCACAATGATGGTGACAATGGCTGCGAGTAAAATTAGAAGAGTTTAAATTGTTTAGATCATTGTGCAACATGGAACGTGGCCGCACTTGTTCTTTAGGCAAGATGTTGCGGCCCGCATACGCAGCTGAGGCTGTTTGCTGGCCTGTATTTGTTACTCCCAATTTTTTTCCATATCTAAAAAGTGCCTGTCGTATTCTCATAGGCCACACAAGACACAAAAACGGGTGCAACGTAAACCGCGTATAGTGGGGGCAGTGCACTAGGGCTAACTAAAGTTCCTAATTGTTCATTCGAGCCTTTGATTCGCGACAGCTTTTGGCCCATCTCGGAGATTTCATTCCCATGATAGCCAAACGAAAGTGCAGGGCATGTAGGCACCGGAATGAGACATTTGGGTGGTGGGAATTCAGCAACCGACACTTATTCTTATCATGTGTTGGGCTGTGTGATTTCAGTGCGCATAAAACCCCACAGGATGGGGGGAGTCGAAATTATGTCTTTATTTTCCACTATGGTGCATCATCTCCTTTTCGCTAACGTTTTCCTTCTTTCTTGCACACGAATATTCTGTCAGTGAGCCTTATTTCACACAATCGATGATCATGCCGCGTGGGAGCGTGGAAAGAATGCACTGTCCTTCTAGATGTGCTCCCGTCATTCCCATTTGTTGAGCCTTCTTACTCACTTTACCAGCAGTATCTATGCCCCTGGTTCTTCTATGGTATACCCTTGATGTCACTTCACCAAAAAAATAGGAACTTTCACCTTTCTGTGCTTTTCACGAGCATTCAATGAGCGCGTTTTGTCATGTCATTACTGGATCTGGCGGTGATATAGATTTCATTTCATACCGAATACTGTTGTCGTCTAACGAAACGTAAGCAGTATATTAAGGTGGCGTATCAAATTTCTTGGTAAAACCTGAAATTCCACTCTTGTTCCTTTATAGTTCTAATGAATTTAGTTGATTACGGCAGAAAGTAACCGTTGTTTCAATACGTCGTTTTCATTTCATAGCTATGACTTGTCGACAGGGGTTCACCTCAGTCGCACCTGCCTATACATACGGAGGACACTACTCGAAAGTATTTTTAAAACTTTACATGATTGCCATTCGATTCTTCAGTCCTTGACGCTTCCGAACCAAAAATTATGAATTCAGAAATCTTGATAATATGCTCATCTACTTAGTCAAGCCGCTAGCACTGACGGCCGCAGCTTGTACGTCTTCTTTTATCCTTCACAAGTGGATTATATTAAGGAACCCTGGAACCTGCCTAAAATATGAACATGAGACTGGAAAAACAGTCATCTCTACTTCGAGGTCGAAACACAAGAGGTCGAGGTCACCCAAGGAAGCAAAATTAGGAGATTTTCATGCCAGGAAGATTGTTACGCTTATGTGACCCTTTTATATTTTTGCCTTCTAATTCTGAGGAATAAATAGCAATAAGGAATGAAAATGTTCTCTTAGTTAGTTGGTTATCCTTTATCGTTTAGGGTTGTTCTTTATTCGCTGCCGCAGTCTTTGCCTAATTGATTGCTTTGAAAGCGTGTCGCCGGGCATAGACTGGCACAACATGGCTGTTTTAATGTGTTGCACGCTTACCTGATCCCAGCGTGTGGTCTTGAACTGGCCCATGCTTCATACTGGCCACCTTGCGCACCT
Organism: Amblyomma maculatum; assembly: GCF_055883805.1. Classification (NCBI taxonomy): domain Eukaryota; kingdom Metazoa; phylum Arthropoda; class Arachnida; order Ixodida; family Ixodidae; genus Amblyomma; species Amblyomma maculatum. The sequence continues at coordinate 161,467,522 of NC_139347.1, forward strand.
CAAAGCAGGCATGTTGGCTACAGTTGGAAGTCGTCCAGTCGCTGCACCAGCCTTCCTCAAAGGTACAAGTGTCTGCGATTGCGAGGCAAGGAAATGAATTTTTCGCTCAAAGTTCAGGAAATTAAGCGAAGGACCAAAGGGGGTGGGGAGCGGGCTATGAATGTGTCATTGCTTATATTGCACCGGACAGAGCTGGAAAGTGGAGCCTCCTATAGGGGGTATTCACGTGACGTCACAGCTGACGTCAGTATGCAGTCGATGCCATATTTGTGTCCTATTCGGACTAGTACTAGTACGGGGCGGCGGTTAGCTTAGCTGTTCGTGCGCGTCCGTTTGCTCTGCCACTCTGCCTCATGCCAGCACCGTTATTATGAAAACTCAATCGGTATTATGAGTGACAGTTTGATTTATCAGCAAAGTGTGCGCGATGCGGACAGAGACCTGTACGAAATAAAACTTAGGTACCTACCCGTGTGCAGTCGATATGCGCAACTGCACGGTAAGTGGCCTGTGCCCACGCATACATAAGTGCGACATTCATGAATTCCTTGTTCTACGGACGAGCTTCGTCACGAGAAACCAATCGCAAGCCTACTGACCACTCGAAGAATGCAACTACGTTACAAGCAACTGGGTTAAGAGCCGCGGTTGAAGCAGACGAACTCGCTCTTTGTGTAATTACGTGCGTGCCGTCCAGCGTTTATACCAACAAACCGCTGAGGTTTTGTAGCTGATATTCTGCATAGAAATGGCATTTGGTAGTCAGTATCTTTTATACAAAGCTTGTTTGGTGTACCTGCCTCAATCGATCAGAAGAAGTCGGATGTTTGCATCGTCTGTGGCGGTAAGGAAGCAAAAGAAACCGCTGCCACAGGCCACAGCGATGACACCGGTGGCGCCACCTCGTTGCCTAGCGGGCTCGAAATAACTTTTTGCAACAAAACTCTTGAAATACAGCGCAGTTTTGGCCAAGCTAAACTTAATTTGTTATTAGAGATAAATAAGTTTACAAAGTTCTTCAAACCTTCTGCAAAACAACTCTGCCCGCCTACGTTCCTTCGCCGAATCTGCATGCGTTCTGCTTTGATTAGCAAACGACACAGACGATGCGAACATCCGACTTCTAATCGAATGAGGCAAGTACGGCAAACACAAAGTTTAGCGAGCCCTCTTTGAAGGATTTTATTGCAGCAGAACACGACGAGGAGGTGTTGGCGGCGCGCTGCATGCATGCGCATGACTGGAAGCGATACGTACTACATTACCGCGCTGCTCTTTTACCGGGAATGTGTCTTCCGAGTGCGTGAAGAACAGTCGTGCACGGATAGTGACAAGAGCTGGCTGCTGGGGCACATCCGGAAGATTCCAGTCCAGCCCATTTTGGCATGCATTTCTCATATTCCATGATACTTGTGCGGTTGAGCCGTGCCAGCCATACGTGACGTCGCATCTCGGTGAGGTATCTCGTTCGAGTGGAGTTGTTCGTGTGTACTTCCGGAACCTTAAAATGCCGAGGTCGTTCGCGCAGCTCTTCAGCTTCCTTTGTTTACACTATGCACGCGTCTATTACAGCTAGTCTACGATAGCTCGAAAAACAACATATTGCTGCGGATGCCACTGATTGTAGAACCGCATGACAGCAGTTGATACGTACGTTCGCCCTGTTCGTTCCGTGGACACAAAAATGGCCGACTGCGCCTCAATTACCCACAATGCACCGCGCACAGTGCGTCAGTGAATACCCCCTATAAGGAATTCGAGGAGACAATATTAGTCGCCTTGTTGGTTTAAATGAAGACGGATCTGGAAGAGTGCGCGAGCATATTGTACAAATATACAACTATCAGCTCGGAGGCTACACGTTAAAATTGTTTCATTATTTAATCCCTCTAAGAGACGCCGTATTTCACATACCAGCAAAAGTTAGCGTAATTAGCAGTGCAACAAATGGACAAAACTTTATTCGCCCAGCCGATAATAAAACAACGTTCATAGATGGCATAAATGTTGCACAGAATAAGATGCCTGCTTCTTTATTCGAAGTTTCTGTTATCGATGTTTTTGCGACCGCAATCGAGTAAAGAGAAAATGGGAAACAGCTGCATAATTTTCGTTGTGAGTGCAGATTAAAAAACACACCGAATATAAATTTGTGCATGTCTTCCGATAGGGGTATCCAACAAAGCTCATATGTAATAGAGACAGGCCAATGTCTTCGTAAGATATGCCAGTACAAAACCAGAAATGGCCAAACCACTTTTGAAACCACGGGTATTTATGGAATGCCTACTTAACGCATCGAACGTGGATTAAAATAATCAAGCCGCTAGGATATGCGTGTCGAATGACAGGAGGTAAACTTTGGCCTATGTTTTTGCAGGCACCTTCCGTGCCTTGACCTCTTGGCCGCTATCAAACCACCCAGAAAAGTGTTAAATTTGCTTGTGATCGCCGCAGGTTATCGTTGTCAGGAAGAAATCTCTGGTGTTTACATATCAGTGTTTTTGCCATTTTCTACGTGCTGGTTTTTTTTTTTATGCATCGAAGCTAACTTGTAATTTGCCTGACCACTTCTGATCTGGCGTAATCAGGACGCTTTCGTGCAGATCACGCATATATTATTAATCTTGCCTCCGTGGATGTAAATACACCCACGAAAGTTTTGTCAGGCTGTCAGCTTGCTTCTGTCATGCACGTGTGTTGCTTCATTGTCTCTCACATCAATTTCACTGTGTCCCTCGAATACATGTTCGCCAGCGACTCTTTTGTTGTGACAGCTTCCTTTTTTTTTAATACTTTTCCATCCTAAAGAAACAGCCCCCCCCCCCCCCGCTGATTTCCTAGACCGTGGGCTGACCGTCCCGCCAGCATTCCGAAATGTCTGTGTCGGCTGGAGCTGATTTCGGAGCGGCGTGCTTTCCTGCAGCCGGCATTTCGATTTTGTTTCTGGCTTCTTATCCGGTATAAGTATACGCCTACCTCTTCTCTAGCAGCTCGAACAGTTTTGCGTTATGCTTACTGCAGTATCCTTCTATGACAAACTCCTGCTTTGGATGGTTCCGTCAGCCGTGGGTTCACCACCGATTATGGAGCCCCTTTTTTGTTTTCTCTGTCTTTCCTTCTCTCATTTCCTTTCATTATCATCTTCCTTGCATTTTGAAAATTCCATATACTTTCACCTTCATGGTTTCTCCTAATATTATTTCATGTAGAATTGGAATGACCAGAGCCTTTTTTTTTTTTATCTTAAACGTCACTACACTCACTCGCTCACTCCCTCACTCCATTGCGCTTGGTACACGTGCACACACGTCCTGAGCTCGCTTTGGCCATTCACGGGGGCGAAGCAAAAGCTGCACACAACACTACGCCTAATAACAGACCTTTTGTATGCCCAGGGCGCTCATAACACAGCTTTTAGGAGTGAAACTACAGTTCGTGCTAAGCTGGTTTCGTACTCCCGAATGGTCGCGTGTTTCAAGGCCTAAACTAGTGTTGAAATTTCGCCTCTTAAATGCACTTTTTCTTTCACTTTTGCCGCAGCTGATTTCGGTGCGCGAAGTGGGATGTGTGTAAGAAAAATATTCATCTTGGCATTGTAGTATCGCAGTACATGATAATTCAGTGCTTATTGGTTTGTTACAACGTCCAATATAGCACCTGCAACGGCATAATAAGTGGCTACAGAATATTTACCTTGTGACAAAGTTGAGAGGAGGACAATTTATTCCAAACTTTCACCTCGAAGACAACATCGATGAATATTTGGAAGCTTAGCTTTCTCTAATCATCAGTGAAATTGTTTGCGGAGCTATAGACACTGAGGAAGGTCTGTGGCTTACTAAGATAATTTTTTAAAGGTTACGTACACTTCACCTTATTAACCTTTCAAAGATGAACCAACTCGCCCAATCAAGAGTATTACTTTGAGATAATTTGAAGTCATTCAGATTAGCTAGCTGAAGAGTACACCACTCTTTTTTATACGCTTGTATCTATAGCGTGCAAAAGCGGAGTATAGGTAACAGTGAACTTCCCAAATTTGTTCTACTCCTCAAATTGTCAGCTCTAACAAATTAAATGAGTATGAAGGGATAGCCTCCTTACATCGCATATATCTATAAGCCATTTCTGCTTGGGCGCTCAGCCTCCAGTATGCTGAAAACAAATAAAGAAAGGAACGCGTCCTTATCCTGACACGAATTCGACACACCTGGCTCTGCAGACGCCACAAATAATGGTCACTCGCATTGCAATGCTTCGTGTATGTAGGTACATTCCACGCCATACGCCCTTGAAGTTGGCAAGCGTTACTCGTGGTCTTCCAACTGGAACTGGATGCCGGGTAAGTTGGGCTACCTGCGTGCGTTGCACTCTGTGTCAACCTGTCAATTTTAGGTGCTCATGTTTCAGAAGTATGTGCTCTCCGCTTATGCGGAAACAGACGCCCACGGCGAGCGCACCCAGTCAAGAATTGTCAGCAACGATGGATGTCGCAGGCGGCTGGTGGAGCAGGCAGGGCTACAAACTAGCATCTATGTTATAACGTTCGCCACTTGATCTTCAAATCTTTGTATCGCTCAGTTATTTCGCGTCGCCACAACGTTGGCGCGTCACACTGCTACTAATGCGGCTGTGCTGAATGGAGCTGGTCTCAGCCGCCCGCTGGTGCTAGGCCCCATTTCCGCCAATAAGCTGGTAACACGTGCAAGATGAAGGTAGGCTTTTTACTCTCATTTTTTTTAAAGAAAAAAATAAGCTTCCGATCTTGATTATGGTATTACAGAAATATGCACGAACCACGTAAAGCATCGTACATAGACCTTAGTATATGCAGCAGACATACACACATTTGGATATCATTGCAGATAACACATTTTATAGGCTGGAAAAATAATCGGCGAAAGCTGCGTATTACTGATAGGATGCAAATGATCAGAATAAAGTTGAGTGCCCTGTTTGGCAAATAAAATTGAGAGGTTTAATTTTACTTTTTGCAGTTCTTTTTAGCACCGAATGGTAGTTTCTTATAGTTTGTTCAAACTAAGGATGAGATAGGTAGAATGAAAAGAGGAAGGACAATAATAATTGCTACATTAACATTGCATCGCTGGAGGAATGCAAGCAACTCTTCAATGACTATCTTATTCATGCACAAGCAGGTATACAAGGAATTTTATAACTAAGCAAACCTTTATTTCCTGTTTTCCAGGCGTCGTATGTAATTTTCGTGCGGCAGCAGCGATCACGTATCTTCCTTATAAATTATTATCTAAATATTTTGACCGAAGCGTTTACTTTTATCTCACTGCTTGCTAGCTTAGTTTCACCGAATCCAGCTGACGTTGGTCTCGCGGGTGTTAGGTACGAGAACGGATGTGTAAATGTAAGACTCTTTACACGTTTTCTGCCAATTGTTACAACTGAAGGGAATAAACCCGGACTCTAAAATCCTTTTTGAGTGCGGACAAAATTATGCGTGGCAGGAAAAATAAATGCGTGCTCGGATGCAAACCGGAGAGGATCGCAAAGAGGTTGAAAATGGTAAGATGAAAAAAAAAAAATCTACCCCAGTTCCAAGGGTCTTCCTTACGTCGTTTTATAAGGGTGTTGTGTTTTAGGTCATTAAATTTCAGTGATCGTACGGTGCCATTTTCAAGTGGCTACGCTTATTTTGCGTTGCTTCACTGTATCACTGTTCTTTTTTTAATATTCATTTAAAGGTAAACATGAGATAAGCAAGTATCTTTGAACCGGCTTCAAGAACTCCCCAGTCAGCTGAGAGGAAGAGAGGTGCCGGGTGTGGGTGTTGCTGAAGTGTCCGGTGTCATCGCCGTCGTGATAGCGACTTCTGGGTGGCGCACCTCGGATTTCGATATTGATGCGAATGCAACACAACGTCAGGCAGCACGGCTGGTCGCGTATGCTCGTACGCCGTAGCCACAAATGGCAGGTACACACGAAACCATGGCAGGAGCTGCCAACTTGGATCTCTCGTCTCACATGGGACGGTTATATCAGAATCAGCCTGCCAGGACTCTGGTATTCACGTTATCCTTATAAGCCACTAGGCACGTTCATACGGCTTGGTTAAAGCGGGGTGTGGGCTGGTAGCCTGCGCTATAACGTCATACCCTCAAAGGCAGAGCTTAAGTGTAATCCATATTTAGATGCCATAAACCAACTCAAAACGCCGGTGAACTTTGATGCGTTCAAGGGAACGCTGGTTCAACAAACGCGCTCCAACAGATGGCGCTGCCGTCGACGCCGCTGCCGTCGATGTGTAAAACTGTGCGAGACGGGCCCCAGGCCAGCGTTGAAACTGCGTTTGATGTTCTGGCTACCGGAATGCGTAGACGAACTGAATAGGAGTTGGTTGTCGTGACTGGGGACTTTAATAAAGATAACAGCTCCGCCTTCGTTCAAGCTGCACAGGAGCGATTTCTACTCGAGTTGAGCCAGCGCCAACCTCAAACTACCCCACATTAGGGTAGAAGTTTAGACTTGGTTTTACACTGAGCCTCGGCAGATGCAAAGCGCGTCGTCAGCAGAGTGGAAACCAAATCCCACTGCTTCACTGATCATCGCCCTGTCATCATTGGTATAAATAATAAAAGCCTAGTAGTTCCCTGAACAGTTTGTCTCGTCTATACAACAGAGCTAAACTAAATGCTTAACCACAAGCTACAACCACAAGCGCAGCCATGCAGCCGTTTCTTTCACAATTCAACTAGCGTTAGCCAGAACTAAACCACAGCCAACGTTTTAATGCGAAAGCATTATTTCTTGGTTCATGAGTGACGTAGACAGCAATCGTGGGCAGAGCATGTCTGCACTTGATCAAATAAATTTTTAGAGTGTAGCTTTAGTTAAACCCGGTAGGTTGCGCAAGCAAAGCCGACGTAGCTTCTCTTTCAGTTCTTTCTTCTTCTTTTTCTTCTTTTTCATCTTCTTTCTCGCTTTTGTTCTCTTTTTCTCCTTCTCCTTTTTTCCTTTTCCTTCGTTTTCTTCTTCTTTTATTTTTTTTTTTTCTTTTTCGTCTTTCTGTCCTTCTGCGCCGCTCATAGTGAAGGCAGCGCCCCCACTCGGCAGCGGCACCGCTCCATCCGCGGCACACCGTAGCTACCGGCCGCGGCCACGCGACGATTTGAGCTGGGCGCCAAGCGGTAGCCGCTCCTGTTGCCATGGCGACGGCGGCTATAGCTGGGAGCCCATATGCAGCTGCTCTGAAGGTCCCCGTGGCTACCGGCCGCGGCTACGTGAAGGGGTTGAGACCTTTAGAAGTATTGCTTACGCAGTAAACTATTGTCAACCAGTCGAAAACCTTGCCGCCACTGAGCTTCGAAGCTGCGCCATAACTGAGACACATACTGAGACACAAGAACAATATACTATCGCCGCATTATCGCTGCATATAGTATCGCCGCGAGACGCGATACCCTTTCTCTTTCTTACCTTTCCCCTTTCCCTTCTTTCACTATCCGCGTGCTGGCAGTGGCAGTGTCCACCGGCAACCAACAGGCCCGTGCACTCCCCATTTTTGTTTTTCCTATTCACCCACACAAACAAGCAAGCCGTATTTTTCTTACTTCCTTGCTTAGATGACGCAACGCAAATGCAAATCAATGTGTACAGTGCATCACTATATCGAAAATTTTTCAGGCGTGCCAGGTCATCAAGAATGCTCACCCCCTCAAGAGGGTCGCTTTGCGCTCGATAAATATCTCTAACAAACAAAGCGCTTTCAAATAAGTTTTCACATGCAGAACGCACATTGGCATCATCGTGACGAGGAGTTATTGTCGTCTTTTACGAAATATGAAGGCGCAGGACCACAAACTTTTAAACAGTATACCTTCATCACTTTCAACTGGGAGGTATCGAATTGCATATGGGGTTATTGGAAATGTTTCTTAGAGTACGTACACAGCAAAATATCCTAAATAAAGAATTCACCTAGTCAAGGCATGATACACAGTTTCTGGTTCTAGTGCGACGTTATAAATTAATTTAATTTAGCTATCTTAAGAATGTACTAGTTTGCGTGAAGGCAGAAAGGAGTCTTCGCAATATGAACGACCAGTTTAGTAAAAAATCATATTATTGCCACAGTCGCTCAAGCCTTTTGTAAAATTGAATCAAACTGGCGCTGCGCAGTAAACATCGTCCTCTTCATGAAGTTTGATCTGCGCCACTTTTTTATTTAACCTAGGTAGATACTCCATACAAATACACCATCTGGGTGAGTGCGGGCGAGGTCCAGAAGCCTAATGTCAGTCGAATTTACCAGGTGGCGTGAAAACTTCTCAGTGCTTTTTCCAGAGACCTAACTATACCCCTGTAAATTTTTGTAGTGATAGCTGCACCTTTTAACACTTGAAGGGGTGCTTCAATGAAAACTAGTCTGGCGCTCATGCAATAAACCCCAGATCACTATCGCCGCTACGCCACTTAGTTGTCTGCATATGTGCGACGGTGTAGTGCATGCATAGAAAGACATATCGCCCGCCAGAGAATCTCTGCTATGAGCCCTGAGGAACCGAAACCGCCCTACTGTCGTCACTGTGTGACGCCACGCACTATGTGATGGGCGCTTAATAAAGAAAAGTCATCACAGATAAACAGCTCATTCCCGGGAATATGATTAGAATTCAAGTTGAATCGCGCTGGTTAGAATATCCGCTGCATTAAGAAACAAATCCATTGCCCCTTTTTCTTTCTTTTTTTTTTACAATAAAGAATAGAGTGGTTAAAAGGCTGAAAGTACAATACCACAAAGAGTGGCAACGAAACGGACGACTGCACTGTGTTTCAAAGACGATTTAGGTTAGCCAGCTTGAGAAAACTTTACTTGCATCCATTCATAGGTTTCTCCTTTTAACTGTAATAGCTTGCTTTCAGGTAAGTGAAACTTTTAATGAAATAGTCCATTGCTGAGTGAGCACGTCAGGGTTTCTCACAGCTATTCTCATTTTCCATACACATTAGAGGCAATGCACATGATTAAGCCGAATGGCACCCCCTTTTGATTATGGCCCCTCAGAAACTATACGGTGTGGCGAAAATCGCAGAACATTTCTTGAAATCCTCTGCAAGTTTTAAGCAGTCAAAGAGAAAATATTGTCTACAGTGTCCGGTTTATGAAACATAAAGCAGTCCATCGATCACGGACAAAGAAGCCCGTTTTTGATAGCCTTAGTTTAACAAATGATGTATCACTAGGAATTAAAGAACGGTTTTGCTGATAATTCTACCGGAACCTTTTTAACTCTTTTTATGTTATCCTTACCTTCCTATGCACAGTGGAATAAGCGATGCATAGGCATTGGCATAATTACATCAGTCAAGTCCTTTTATAGGTCCGCTTGAGTTAAAGTGAGAATCTCATATTGAAAATGTTAAAAGAAGCCAGAACCTCTCTTCTCAAAAACACTCAGCCTTCTGTGTTTAATGTTTCTAGACGAAAACCAAAATAGGTAAGTTATTTCAGAAAACCAGACATCGTAGGTGTAAAGCATTTCCTCGCACTGCGCATCAGCTGTTCTTTTTTTTTTTTTTTTTCAATTTTCCTTCGTGTGCAAGTCAGTACCAACATAAGAGCACAGTAGGACGTCCGTTGGTAAGCCAAAATTTGATGACATGCCTGCTTCAGAAAGAAGTGCCAAGTCCTCCGAGAAGCGAATCTTGTCAAATATTGTAGGCTGATCCCGCAGGTTGGAGTAGATCAGCATTAAGGAAGTAATTACTCATTGCTAATCGGCCAAGCACAGCTAGATGGCTATAAATGAAAGCTATGTAGTTATTCCAACTACTATGTTTCTGATAAATAAAGCTTCAGGATATCCGTTTTACCTGTATGGCTGCGCTGGGCTTAATGCGAGTCCTTATTCTGCCTGACTAGTATGTCGGCTTCCATTGGTTCAGCCGTACCGCATCATAGGCTCTAATGAATCTCGTACCACCCTACACCGTTGGTGAGGGAAAGAACGGGGATACAGAGTAATGCCCGCTGCCTGCGTTCCCAACCAAATCCTCGAACCTCCTACCACTCCCAAACTTTAAGAGGCAAATGCCCATCGGCTCTGGCTGATTGATGTGTTAAGCCGCTAAGATTAGCTCTAACGATCCTTTTTCTTCTGACTTTTTCCAGTTATGATCATCACCCCTGCGGCAGGAACAGTAGCCCACTAAAGCTAGACTCAAGCCTCGTTCACTTACCACTTTCTTCCTTCGGCATCAGCAGAGGTGGCTGCACATATAGGCGCAAATTGCCTCAAACCATCGCTTAGCCGATTCTTTCTGGAACCCAAGAGGAGCAGAAACGAATCACACCCACCCTCTTAAACATGTACTACCCGGTGTTTAAGAAGACTACGAAAATAGAGATGAAGCTGCGTGCAGTAAATGCATTGCTTCAATAATATACATGTATAATGAAGGCGACAGGCTGATCAAGATCGGCTGCCACATGCATATTTTACCGGAGATGAATTGGGAAAAAAATATGAGATTAAAATTAAGGCTAGAAGACTGGATTTTAACAATAGGCAAGCCTGACCAAGGTGGCCAAAAATAATGTACATTGATGAGATGATTTTGGCGGGGCTATGGGAGGGGCTTTGCCTTAGCTGCAATGGGTGTTTAGTCTGGTTCATGATGGCAAAGACCCTAGCATGTCACTTTTCCTACCCTCTGCTCTTATTAGAATCTTACAGCCTTGCGCTTCAAATCGCGCTTGTGCGCACGCGTTCAAGTGCAAATCGCAATGCGCCAGAACCCGCCGTTTGGTCTTGTTGAAATTTCCAGCGTGGCCCTTTTAAGCTCTATGCAATGTGGAACCACCCCCGCCATGAAGGCGAGAAGTAGCATCAGCATAGCAGCTGAAGCTTAGATTTTATTTTTTTGGCGTAAGACTAATTAAAACGCCTGGAGCAAAAAAAAAAAAAACAGCTCATATTGTAGATGAAGTTAGAGCAATAGCTTTGAGAAAGAAATACAAGAGAGACCAACGAAAAAATGACAGCCGTTTTCGTCGTCTTTTAGCAAACATTCACCAACACGCGTCTTTCACAAGCAACGCTTGACGAAGTTTTTGGTGTGGTCTAGTGAGTGTTGCAGCTTCAGTCCTGTTGTTTGCGTCTTCCTCTTCTGTCCCTGGTTTTTGCGCGGCTTATATTTTTGCTGCACCTGTACTTAGCCAAAATGGCGACCGAAGTCAGCGGGAGCGTTGTTGTCTTAATTGCATATAAATTCGCTTTTCGTGTATTCTTGCGAAGCTTCCAACATAAGGTGAACTACGCTCTCACGGTGATGCAGTCTAACAGAAAGGCATTATGGGTAGTCACACACGAATGCCTAACGACAGGGTATGCACAGCGGCGTTCTGACGCTTGTAAGCGCAGCACTTGGAAATGCGTAGCCTGCTGGCGTCTCTTCTACCTAAAACATTTTGAACAGATCAGCAGTTTTGTTTTGGGTATGTCGGTGATGTTGAGGACCGCCCTCTGCAATTACCCTGCTTGGATTATTGGTGCCCTCCGGTAATGTTTATTTCCCGCCAATGCACAGTAAAATGTTAAACTTTATTACTTTCAATAAGACGTAATGAATATGGCAGATATGATACAGTATGCTATCGGTAAATTAACTGTAGAGACTGCCGAAAAGTGCAGTTCTTCAACGCTGCGCTGTGTAACTTATAATTACGTTTTATGTTTCAGCCGCAGCATAGGGCCTAGAGAAGGGAACATGCGCAAACTTAGAGGATTAGTCCGTTGAAATTTCGAAACCCACAATACAGGGGAAGCCAGCCGTGTCGTCTCCTGACTCGATGAATGCGTAATCTTTTGGAATTTGTTTTTCAGCGGGCCTCTATCTAGAATGCAATACGTTAAGGATTTATTCAGACTACTATCACCGCTTTAAAATATCCAATGCTGTTTTACGTTCACGGGTTGAGAAAATGCGACGCCATCATTTTCAGCGAACAGTATTCGCAGATAATGCTTGAGTCTCCGTAACCCCTTACTGACACTTTCTTTATTAAAATGAAAACAGAATGCTGTCTCCTTTGTGCACTAAAGCACAGTTAACGGTGCTGGTTATATGATGCATGAGATGCAACCTACTTTGCTTTGACCAAATAGCGCCGATAGGCAGCGTGTTTCTAGAGAACAAGAAGGAAAGTAAACTTATAAGAGCATGCACAACAATTCGCAAGAACGTGCTGAGAACTCCGTGCTCTTTTATTTGCGCTGATATAAAGGGTCCTGAGCTGAAGAGGTAATTTGTCTCATTGCTTGTACACACCTTCAAAAATTAGGTCATAAGACAAGGGCCGAACAATCACATCATATCACGCAGAGGAGCAGTACGTACCTGGCTATCTGCCATACATTTCCACTTGTGATAACGCAACTTGAGATAGCAAGAGAGTGAGCGAAATACCTGCTGCGGCGTGAATATGAGATGCATGTGCACACACCGCCGTTCGGAGAAAAGAGCCGCGATTGCATATGCTTTTGCATCAGCAATGTTTCTCATCCTTTGGCGTTCGTTTTTCACGCTAAAGCAATAGAATTCCAGTTCAAGGGAAACTGACGACGTCCCATGGATAACGTGCGGCGTTGCGGTGTGGAACCCCGGATTACTTGGAATGGTTACCCATCGAAAGCAAAGCATCGGAATTAATACGAGACAAAGCACTACGTAGGTTACGATTGGAAGGTCGCAATATGCCTGAAATCTAACTAGAGAATATATGTTGAGAAAATAAATAAATTGCGCTGAAACAAGTATAAGGGCGATATATCGCTATTCCGGGCCCGGAACTATTCTTGAGTGGTGATTCAGGAAAGGTATCACAAGGCGCCGGCACTTTGAAGGCTTTGTTAAAGCTTTCGTTTATCAGTAGGCAGTGTGGCCTTTAAGATATTTATTTTTGGCGCCACCAAGAGAAACCACTGACGCAGATCATTAACGCTTTCCCTCCATAATATAAAGGCGATGCTTAAATTCGTTTTATTCCATATAGTTTCACAATGCAGAAAGAAAAGTTTAACGACGACGCCTTAGCAGTTGTGCTAATAAAGGGCGCATTTATTTGTGGACATTCGCCGCTCTGTCGCAAGAAATTACTTGTGCCTTGCTGTTCCTTCTACAAGGCAAATACTTAAGAAAGATTCCACAGGTATAGATATGCCACTTGTAACTTGGTTTCGCAACAGTAGACTTTTGTATTGTGATTTCAAAAAAGTATAAAGTTCTGCTCAATGTGACCATGGAACAAGCCGCTGGAGATTATATTTTATTTTGCACTATGAAATAAGCGAGGTGCGATAGATGCTCTATAGAAGCTGTACTGCTTATATTTTTATATATTATGTATTTATAATTGTTTATATCTTTTATAAAGCTTTTATAATATGAGCAGCAAGAACTAGGCAAGCATCTAGATGATATATGTGCCGTTATATAGACAGTTTGATGCAATATAAATAAGGTGCTGCGTTGGCTGCGAGAACGTTTTTTCTTGACATTGCCAAACAGGCAGGAGGGCGAATTTAAATAAGTGTCAAAACCGTACAATTGAAATTCAAACGTGTTGTTTACAATTCAATGCTTTAACATAAAGTGCAGGAGGAGAAAATGTTTGATTTCGCGACCCAGTAAGGAGTTCCGCAGGTCAGTATTGGCTGCCTGAAAATTGTTTAGCAGGGTTGTGCGGAATCTCTTTGAAGCAATAACTGGTTATCAAACATAATTGTAACATTTATGACATAATGGGAGACAAAGCCTAATCGCATCTGAGAGACGTCCTAATTGAATGGGGTCACCGGTAAGTCACGTCGGACTCGTTCCTAATCAGTTTCCTAATGAGATATGTGGGAGTGTAACAAAGCAACAAAGCGGTCGACGACGTGAACTGAGGGAAGAGCTTCATTTACGAGAAGATAAGTGACGATACGTTTCACGCTGCACCAACGCTCTCCCACTCTTTGAAGCAATAACAGGTTATCTCACATAATTATAACATTTTTGACACTATGGAGGATAAAGCCTATATATTGCATCTCAGAGAAGCCCAGATTGAATGGGGTCACCGGTAAGTCACGTCTGACTCGTTCATAATCAGCATCCTAATGAGATATGTGGGAGTGTAACAAAGCAACAAAGTGGTCGACGACGTGAACTGAGGGAAGAGCTCCATATACGAGAAGATAAGTGACGATGCGTTCCACGCTGCACCAACGCTCTCCCACAGCAGACAAAATGGGGTTGCCTCGAGCACATAGATCATACCAAACATAGTGGGTTAGCGAGAATTTCAGAACTTTAACTTGAGGGAGGAATGTGTCACAGGAAACAGTCTGAATGCAGGGAGGGTGTGTCGAACAACCTGACAGAGAAGAGCAGAAAGCGGGATTAAAAGAAGAAATAGTGAAATAGAAGTCGTAGAAAATGATTTCGACCATCTGGAGATCATCGCACAAAACAAAGGTGTCCTTGGGTATCGTCTCCCGAACGCTTCCTGAGAGTTCAAATGATCTTTTAATCCTGAGCGCTGGGTCAAACCTGGAGCAATTGTCAGGAGCTGGTGCGTACGCAACAACCTCGCGAATGAAAGGGGCACTTCACGGAATACATGAAAAAATTACGTTTGAAAAAGAATTCAGTTACATTGCTAATTACTTTCCTGAAATTTTTAGAAATGTTCTCAATTACATTACTAATTACTTATCAACAAAAGCAGTGAGCTTACATTACAGTTATTTCTGCGCAGTAATTCTATCACTTTTAAATTACTTTCTGGTTTTCATCCATTCAACAACTAAGCAAAGCTAGAAAACAAAACAACTTCTCTCCAGACGCGACTCACACAATCCTTCGTCTGATCGCCAAATTCTGCCCCACGCAACTTTTTCCTCCTCCTTCCTCCTTCCCCGAACCTCCTTCTTTCCCGAAGCACGTGTCATTACAAATATAAGATGACGACAACAAAATAACAAAAGCAGCAGGATGGTCGAACGCTCGCGAAATGCACTGTGAATCCGGTCTCTTGGTCGCCCGAAGCTCCGCCGTTTGAAGGCCCTGAAAAAGCTACGTTGTTTATTGCTTCCGTGGTCTCAAGAATCGACCTCGGCACCTTGCGCTCAGTAGTGTTCACGCCGTGGACCCTTGCGATTGTCTATCTCCCTCCCCTTCCCTTTCCCCTCTCTTGTCCCGTGGTGACAATTGTAACCAGACACCACTGTGCCCTAGCCAGGTCAATAGAGAGTGCCACAGAGCGCTCTCAAACAGGTTTGAACTCCGGCCGTCTTGCACCATTTGTCTCTTCGGCGACCCTTAGCGACATCCTACTGCTCGGGGAATGGTTGCAACTACCCATAGAATAGAGTGACGCGGCCACAGCGGAGGGATCAGACGCAGAGTTCTCAATTCTGTCTCCTTTTGCCGATCCGCCCCAGGCTTGCCGCATGTCTTTCCTGCTTTCGCGGCACTCTCAGTGTTTTCTTTCAAAAGACCAGTGGGGAACGTTTGCAAAAGTAATAACGAAAGGAAATAATTACTTATGCTGTTAAAGTATTGCCAAAAGCAATTATAACATTGCCGAATTACTGGATGGGACAAGTAAATCTTTACGTCACAAATTATCAAAAAATATCTAAATTACGGTAATTTCATTACTGTAATTCAAATTCATTACTCTAATACAAATACTGTGTCTGCATCAAATTCAACACGTGCTGCAAGACTGGCAAAGTAACTGCAGGAAGAGTGTTGTGCAACACTTGATAGAGGTGATGAGCGCCACACTTACGGTATCGTGAGGCGAGTGATGAAGTAGGCAGCGCAAGAAATGATTATAATTACGTTCGCACAAGCGCAGCATTATTTTATTGCAGTGGCTGCTGGTACACTTCCACACGTAACTTGTGCCCATGCGCTGGCTGCTGCCGATGAAGCAGTCATGCACCCACCTTGCCAGGCACTTTGCTCGCCATCGAATTCCTGTAAAGCAATGTGGCTGCAGCGCTACATCAAAAAAGTCGCTATTATGATGCAGTGCACATCTGCTGTGGCGATGCCGTTGTAGCAGGTGATAACGTAAATTCTTGGATAGTTCAAAGCTTAAAATTGACCACATTGTGATCTGTCACATAAATAAAGTTGAAAATAAAATTTTCTGACCTCATTTTAGAGTATGTATCGAGCACTTCTGCATGTCCTAGAGGGCAACGTGAACTGATATCGGACGGACTAATTTGATGCCGAGGACTGCTGAAGACGTACCCGATAAAGGCACTCCTGCATTCACGTCGGTCAGTGTCGTAATTTTCCAACAGGAGTTTTATCGATAACATGTTTAAGCAATAGCATAATCGCTACGAGTAGCAGAGAACCCGGTGTCATCGCTGTCGTCATGGAGTGTACTACGTCCTTGGCAATAAAATATTTCGATGAACAGCCCAAGAAAGATCTCGAAATGAGATGAGTGTTGTTGAGCCGGCTCGTGTAGTATGAAGAAAGAAGTGCAGTGAAAAATAAAGGGGTGATTAGGGCAGGGTAGGGTTGTCCTCTACTTAAGTTGAGGACAACCCAGAGGGCTATGGAACGAAAAATGGTAGGGGTAACATTAAGAGATAGAAAGCGTGCACAGTGGGTCAGATAAATAACTCAAGTTACCGACATTCTAGTGGAAATTAAGGAGAAGAAATGGACATGGGCAGGACATGTAGTGCGAAGAGAGGATAACCGATGGTCGCTTAGGGTAACAAACTGGATTCCAAGGGAAGGAAAGCGTAGCAGGGGGAGGCAGAAAGTTAGGTGGGCGGATGAGATTAAGAAGTTCGCAGGGGTCAAGTGGATGCAGCTAGCACAGAACCGGGTTAAGTGGAGAAATATGGGAGAGGCCTTCGCCCTGCAGTGGGTATAATCAGGCTGATGATGATGATGATGATGATTAGGGCAGATACCAGGGGTCGAAATTAGTCCCTCTGTTTGCGAAACGAAAACGCAACACGTAAGCTAGTTGCCCCCGGTTTCTTAGAATGGTTCTTAAAGAATACGTTGTCGTCTTCGCATTTCGCATAGTGGCACGTCTTTAAGTTATATGCTGAGTAATTGTAATACGAATAACACAATTAGAAGAGAGCGATAACGTGAAAAGTACTATAGTCATCGAAAGCAAATGCCATTGTGAGCAAACCAAAATGCACAAAGCCCCTGTACGAAATGTATATCGCTTTGTCAGTCAGTTGCGTCAATAGCCAGCATTACTAAACGTGAGGATGGAGAGGCGACGACGAGGCACTCCCGCCTTCCCTGTTACGGTGAAGATTAAGCGTTCATCATTTCTTTTCCTTGCCCATATCAAACGCATACCCGCAGGATATAATAACTGTCGTAAAGCTTAGCATAGCATAACGAAGAACGCGTTTAAGGAGGTTAGTAAGAAGAAAATTTGGGTTTATATGTTTTCAAAAATTTATGAACCATGCCTCATGATTTGACTTTGCATTCCTGAGCTAGTATACCGTAGTTAGGAAATCTTCGTTCACTATAAATTAGAAAAATAGCAAGCAGTAGGACAGCGAGCAGTCACACAATCGTTGCTTTACTAGGGTGCCGTTGACTGCCCAATTCAATATGTAATTAGAAGCTTGCATTGCTAATATAAGAGATTGGATTAGGTATGGATCAGCTTTGGAGCCAGCTGACGGCAGACGCCGTTATTGCTCTTAATGACTGAAATAAACAAATCGCAAGCACGAGCTTGAGGGTCGAAAGACGCAAACTGTTATGGTAGGACGAATGTGTAAATCAAATTATTACCAAAGCACCATCCAGAATACAATGAAGGAAAGAATAGTTTGCGTTAGCCTTTTGTATATGGTAAACGAGAAAGCAGTACGCCAGCTTGTTACACTTAGTGACCTCAAATATCGAGGAAAATTAAAGAGCACTGCAGAATCTGCATTTGAGCAATGCGAAAGCACGGATGCTGCTGTTGATTGCTTCTTGTTGCTTCTAGTTGCCTAATTCACTTTGTTTACCCATTTTAGTCTTTGATACTTTCAAATTCCGCGCCAATCCCTTTCTATGCCCTTTTTCGGCTGTACTTCTGGTTGCGTGACGTTACGTCCTCTACGTCACAATAATTCACTTCTTGTTTACCCATTTTAGTGTTTGGTGCTTTCAAATTGCGCGCCAATCCTTTTCTATGCCCTTTTTCGGCTCTACTTCAGTTTGCGTGGGGCCACATCTTTGACGTCAACTTTTTGACTGATTTAATAATTAATTTTATTGTAAAAATTGTATTTATTTATTCTAATTATTTATTTTAGTATTTGATACATTAAAATGTGGCGCCAAACCAATTGGATAATGAGACCATTTTCGCCTGTATTTTTACATTTTTTGCCTCAAATTATTTTCCTAAATAACTTATCGGCTTTATTATTTTTTCGGACAGACCTTTGCTTCACCCTCTATTCATTGGCGCCAATCATTAACCTCTGCCACTTCTCAATTACTCACAACTGCTGCGGACACGATTTTGCGTCTTTTCCCTGTTTTAATTACGTGGTTATCTCTTTGGCCCAATTAATTTTCGGGCATAACATTACCTCATCCTCTATCTATTCACACAACTAATTAACCTCTACTACTTCTCAATTACTCACAACTGCTGCGGACACGATTTTGCGGACACGTTCTGCGGATGCGGTGTGCGAACGCGTTCTGCGGACAGAAATCTGTGAATACAGCGAAGTAATGCTTTCGCATTAATAGAGAGCAACGCTTTGACAAAAAGCAACTGGGGCGGCAAGCTCATTCTGCGATGACAGACAGTTTTGATTAAGACTTCTACTTGCTTTTAATTGCTTCTGTTATGCTTCTTACCTTGTACTAGCTTTCTGTCGTCTTTACTATGTACCTCCTCACTCAGTAAAGGTTCCTAGCTACACTTTTCTAAGCAAACCGCTGAACAGCATAACTTAATAATTTGCATTCTAAGACTGTTTGGCACCCGTTATTTTCTTTATTTTTAGTGCCTATGAATTGCGCAGTCATTTTTAGTGCTGCGTTGTTGATCCTGTCCTCTGCAAGGGAACAGCAAACACTTTGCCAACTACCAACCACAGGAGGAGACAGGTGCTCTACAGGTGGTGTCTTGCTTGTCCTTGAGCTTGTAGTTGAAACTTGAAGGTTATGAATAAGTCGTGAAACAATTGTGCCGAGATAAAAAAAAATAAAATGCACACAACTACCTCATCCGTGGTAGTCTGAACCAGCCCCATTTATGGCACCTTAAATTTTCTAGGCTGTTCTTGAAAACTGCGTTTGAGGTGGATCAATTGCTCGGAGTGAAACGTACGCACGTGAGGCGACACATGAACCACATGATGCAAACCGGACACCATGCTTTAAAACTCTGTCATAAGCAAGTAATATATGCCTAATAAACTATTTGTGAGTCTAACAGTTCTGAGTTCTGACTTCATTTTTACTTGCCTGTTCGTTCGTCGCTTTCGTTACCATGTAGCATATCATTTAGTGTGCCGTAGTCACGACATGAAAAAATAGACTAGTGTGGATAAGAGAGCCAGCGTAATTAAAATGACGTTCTTTACAAAATCAAAGTGGATACGCCGCCTTTTTTTCCCTAAGAACCAAATTAAAGATAAATGCAGAAGTATTAGATGCTTGAGTTTCAAAAATTTGTATCGTCACGTCATAGAAAAGACAAAACCGTCACCATAATCCTTTAACAGTCGATCGAAGACATATCTTTCACCACGTACGGTTGAGCTCTTATTGGATCGGATACCTCTTCAGCAATTGAAAACACTTTATTCCTCACTCCATAACATATAGGGGGAAATGATGCTAGCATTTTTTAAAGGCAGGAAAAGTAGTGTGAAATGTTTCTACGGGCAACATTATATATACTAAAGGCATTGATAACACTTGCCTGCTGTGGTTGTAGAAACCAAGAGCAAGAGGGTGACCAGAAAAACTCCAAGAGCCGAACGAATCCACACCATCAACATCTTTGACCAAAGCAGTGATGATGGGCTGCGACGGAGGAGGCCAGTTGGGGCTTAATACGCAGGAGCTACACGAAATCCCGGTCCTGTGCCTCGTGCATGGTCTGATGCTGGAACAAAGGAGAACGTGCCGGATACAGCCGTGGCCAGACGCCAGCAAGGGACCTATATTGCAGATTTTCGTTGGTGGCTGCACTATGCGCTACATAGATAACTGTCTGAAAGGCAAGTTGATTCAGGGTGATAAGATAATTGGAAGGCTGCTCCCTTCTTAGCCAATTTAGGGTCTCCGCTGTACTTTCGACTTGATGCTTATCAGTAACACTGATAGACCTGACAGACAGGAGCCTTTACACCATTCAAGCTGACATGAACAACTTTTGAGGAATCTTGTTTTGTTCATAAAGTGATATGTATCGCTTTCCTCAAGGGTGCAGGTAAGAATGCGTTAGGGCTTCTTCGCACTCCATTTGTGGAATATGCATGCCGTACCTTAACAGCTATATGAATGTCTACGGTTAGGAATAATATTGCGAGAAAGAAAAATGTCCCCATTATTCAAAAAGTTCTGATCAATAGGGAAGCCGCACGGGCTGCATTGCACGGGAGAGCAGCAAACCACTCAACCTGGTAACCTGTTACAAAGACGGTACTTCCGCAGCGGGGAATGGCGGCAGAAAGAGGTAACCGTAAGAAAATACACCCTCTAGGCTGGTTTGAAGCTCACGTGTAGATTGTGGCGGTTGGCGGTAACTTAGTATCCACGGAAAATTTTCAATAATAAGAGATTGTTTCTTTATTTTCAAGATAACGAAAACAAATGCTAGATTCTTTTCATTCGACAAGGAAGCTTCCACAAAAATTGCCTTTTCCTTTCTTTTTTTCTGATATGGGAATTCGTGAAATTCTTAATTTCTGTGTAATAACAAGGTGTGCTATTCACTGCGTTTCAAGAAATTGGTGCCTGTGTGGAATGACTGCTTTCCTAACTTAGTGCTGTATGAGATATAGCTCAGGGAAGGGAAGGGAAGGGAAGGTAAGAGTAAGAAAAAAAACGCTCGTGATATACTAATGAATTGTACCTGCAGATTTCAATTTGAGGCATACTTTTTCCAGCCCCGCTTCTAAACTTGTTTCCTTATACTCCTGTATTTCTGACTGCTATGGACCTGGATAGATTTAATTCAGAGCTTCCGATTTTGCAAACTTTTTGTATTAATTTATTTAGTGAGTTTTGCTTTGAGGAACCTTCAAGTATCAACGGCACGAGGATGGCAAAAATGGTTCTTGGAGATGGTTGCTTTCACGGCTATAGGGTTTGAAAAAAAAAGAAAGCTGACTATTGCACATGCTTAGCCTAAAAAAAATGTTTCGAAGAGGTAGTGCGTTAAGAACTATAGAAACGTTGTTAAACGAAGCTTAAATTTCCTAGACTACCAAGAGCAACTCCCATAGTCACGTATACCACTACAACTTGAAATTATAATAAAAAAAAACCCTTATCTCAGACAGTCGTAACAGAGATAATAAAAGAATGGTAGGCGTAAAGCGCGTTGCAGCCTTGCAGAGCTCTGTAATAAAACTGTCCGCCTGCATCAATTGTGATTAACTTGTTTAATGCACAAACCAGCAAGAGTAAATTGCAGGAAAATAAAATGAAAAGCGCTTTATCAAAAAGCGTAATCAAAAGCCACTGTCGCATGTTTCGAATATCTGGCTCTGAGCAAGCAGTGGGAAACGTATGCGCGCAAACTCCATAATAGTATGCACTCGCCTAACTTTATGCCGTCCTCTATAACACGTGCCTTCCCTCAGAGATCCCTCCACCACCTTTAACTACTATCGATTATCTTGGATTCATATAGGATACCAAATTCATTGTTTTTAAGAAATATGTTATAAAGGATTTTCCCCTACACTGGCTTAATTCACCTTGCTTGAAAGAACATA
This sequence comes from Amblyomma maculatum, assembly GCF_055883805.1. NCBI lineage: Eukaryota > Metazoa > Arthropoda > Arachnida > Ixodida > Ixodidae > Amblyomma > Amblyomma maculatum. The sequence goes on from NC_139347.1 coordinate 161,489,526, forward strand.
GCTATTTTATTTGTTAATCGCTCAGTGCAGCGCGTCCCAAAGGACCACCACCCGCTTCATCCAAGGAGAAAATTTCTGGGGTAGAAGTGTGCGTAAGAAACTCATTACAGCCTTGTTTCAGCTGAAATTAACTGCGCACCAACTTGGAATATTTAATTTCATCTGAGCCACATGTTAGTTAGCAACTTCTTCTTTCATTTTCATCTATCTATTGTCTTTATGTCGAACAATTCGTTTGATGGACATTTTTTATACCCGCAAAAACACGCCAGAAGTGGTTGGTTCAAGACCAAAATTTCGTGTCTTTAATGAGTTGCACAAAAGAGGCACCGTCTCTGTATTTTTTTCTTTATGTGCACTATACTTAACATGGTCACGTCAAACCACGAAGCTTGCGTGAAGCCTCTTTCGAGCACATGGGAAAAATTACAGCCGATTTGCATAGTTAATCAAATGCGAAGTAGGTACGTAGAACCGCGTGTCCCTGCTATATTTTTTATGCATTTTAGACTTGGTTATGCTTCGTTTTGCATGAGCATGCTCGGCCCGTTTCCTCATTCTTAGTGCTTCTAGATTCTTGCACCGTTTAGCTGCAATATCAGAATCAGTGGAGTCGCGTTCGCGGGGTCTTTGTAACCGTTGTACTTCAGCACGTTGAGCCCGGCAAGCCTGCGCTGCAGTGCCAGAAGACCCAGCTTCACCCATTACGACGCGAAGCAAACGCGCAGAGCAGACGCGTCCTCAGCTTCCCTTACACCATGTTCAGTGGTTTTTATTACAAATGAGTGAAAATGGGCACGATGTATTTAAATCCCTCTGTGGAATGCAAGGCTCTGAGTCTGAATGGTCTATGGTGGCAGCAAAGGGGGAGAGAAATAGATATTTGAGAAGAATGTAGGGAATGAGCAAAACAAGTGCTCCAGAGTTTTTGCATTAACACATTTTGAGCATGAAAGAAGGTCTCCAGGACGAAGAAAGGTAATCCAAGAGAAGGAAATACTCTTGAAGGCGAGCGCCAGTTAAGGCGAGGAGGGAAGCACAAGCTGCTTCACGACGTGGAGAGCGGCTCGGAGCTGAGATCCAGGGAGCACCGCGCGTGCACGTCTGCTGTCCGTGAAGGCTGAGGAGTGACTGATGCGAGGGAAGAGATGCCGAAGTTGAGGACGCTCGAGCGACACACGACTGCTTCGTGCGGAGTAACACACGCTTGTACAACATTGCCCGCTCCGCCCCCTCACTGTTAGTGGCGTAATGCAGGCGTCGGCACCTTCTCGTTCATTTCAAGTTAACAGCGAGACGGACAGGCAGACAGACAGAGAGAGGGAGAGGATTCTGCTGCAGCTGCGCAGCCACTCCGCCTCCTCAATGCCGAGCCGCGCGACGCCAATTTTTCTTTCTCCGCTTCAAGTTCATGAAGAGAGAGAGAGCGCGGCTTCGGACAGACATCGGCGAAATCTTAATTGCAGCTAGTAGCGCTACGTACTAAAAGCCATCGCAGCGGAGATTATTAGAGCCCAGCAATTTCTCGAGGAAAACGGGCACGGAATCCTGTGACTGATGTCGCAGCAGGTAACCCCGCGTGTTGAATGCAGTACAATCGGGAGCTATTCATTGCACGTCGTCGTCTCCATCCACTTCCATCAAAAGCTTCGCACGAACAACTCGTTTAACTACGAGCCCGGCCTCGGCGGCCGCTTTTCGGTGGAGGCGAAAAGCAAGACGCCTGTGTGCTGTGTGGTGTCAGCGTACATTGAATTATCCCGGATGGTTGCAATTTTCGGCGCCCTCGACTGCGGTGTTTGTCATATCCGAAGTAATTTTGGAATGCTAAACCCCACAAACCAAACAATCTTAAAAACCGGGCAAGCTTTTGGTGCTCTTGCTGTCCTGCACTCAACCTCAGGACATTGTGAGTACCGAAGTGTCGCCAGTAGAGTCCTGAATTCTAGTGCCATAAATATTTTAAATACGCGGTAACTATGCCATCGTGGCCTATGCGACCAGGTACACGTCACAGAATGGTTCCGTTTCCTCAACGGCGCCATCTCACAGCTTCCGGCTGAGCAGACACAAAGGTTAGGTTGCATTAAAATGCATGTTTTACCTGAAATCACTGTTTGAAATACTGTGAGAAGAACATGTAGGAGACATTTGAAGTTCGGGTACCGGACCGTTGAGGCATGAAAATTTAGCCGCGTTGCCATACGATAATAACCGACACGCATGACGATACTGGCTGCAGTAACCACGCGAAAACATTGCTAAAAGCAGCCAAAACTTTAAGCCTACTTAATATTGGCGTTTATCAAGAGGAAGTGCCGCTTCGCGCTGACTGACGGAGGCGTGCAATTTGCTTCGTTTTCATAGGGGCCGAACATCACTTCCTTCACATCACATACGCGTCCTGCTAGAAAAAAGCGCGGCCGCCTTTTGATTGTCTCTTCAAAATCAAGTACAGAGAATTAAAGCATCTAAGATGCAAACTGTTGCCAAAGGATCCATTTAGTCGCACACTTTCGTTTGTGATGTCTTCGGTCCATACGCGGCTGTGCTGGAGTGATCGTGCAACACTGTCACCATTGCTCGCAGGGTAGGGCTGGCTTGCTGTGCGGTTGTAGCGGCTCGTACCGAATTCCTATTGCTAACAGATAGATGACATCCCTGAGTGTAGCTCAAGCTGGCCCCCTCATAGCGTATTAGGGGATGACACCCCCTCTGTCTATAGCGATGTGCAACCTGCTCACTCTTCCCTTGAACATTTCGGTAAAAAGGCGATTTGTTTTGCCGCGTAATCAGGCGGGTACTTGTCATGGCAAGCGCGTACGCAAATCGCACAAGAACCGGTGAGGAGATACGCGACTGCGCTTTGTAAGATTGCCGACAGGTAGTGCAGCCAGCGAAATGCGCTCGGCATGTTATAGTCAAGCTCTATTGGGTAGCAATACTTTTTGGAATTCACAGAATCCAAAATGTAATAATTTACAATGACGAAATTTATGAGAAAGATTTTGTAAAGCCCCCAGTATTTGGTGGGCTTCATCTAATTTCCTTCGAATACTGTTTAAGATGACCCACAGTTTCACCTTCAGCGGCAATGACGTTACACACGACAGATGCATCTCCATTCAGTCGAATTATAGATGAAACCGAAGAATATATCGCGCGAAATAAATCACTGCCTGTTCGATAAAGCAGAAGGAAAAAACATCTCACTTGCCGAGAAGGAAGTGTCGCTGAGGATTCTCGGTCATTGCGCCGTTCACGTTCTACGTCGAAGCTCGCACAACAACCTTCAGACCACACATGAGAGTACCCATTGAAAACCGGTGGTTACGCGGCGGCACCGAATATTCAGACTGGTAGCATCCTTTTCGAAAACAGCGCAAAAAGGACACGGATGACACAGAAGTAACGGGACAGGCGCTAACTTGAAATTTTATTTCAGGAAAAGCTACCACGTCGAAAATATAGGAGCTAATGTTTTCGAAAAGTTATTACCAACTAGCCCAAACTACGCTTCTGGCAGCATCCGAATGCCAGGTGGAAGCTCTACAAAGAGGGCATGACTTCAGTTTTCTTCTTTATTGCATCGGAAAACTGGCGTAAAGAAAGAAAAACTTCATTTACTCAAACTTGTTCATGTCTCAAGTTATAGGGCTATCTAATACGAGCCCGCCATACCCTTAACCCGACCGGGCACCACCATGAAAGCAACAAAATTTAGGGAGGCCAACATATGCATTTAGGAGCGGCAGCCAGTTTAGAGGTTCTTCGCGTGCAGCATATACACGTCACACCAAAGCACACTACTCACGAAACACGGATTTGGGCGATCTGGGTGGCTCAGCATGTCTGCCCATTAAACAGCTTTTCCAAAACGTGTATTGTTCCATGAACACAAATAGAACAGAGTTTTTGTTAAGAGGGAAAAATCCAATAGTATATGATGTAGCTTCGATGTCTTTCTTAAAAGTTTGTTGAAGTATGTCTCAAAATAACATAGCATCACGACACAGAATAAAGCAATGATCAATCGTCTCGAGCAAGTTACAGAGATGGCAATTCACCATCGAGGGCACAACCATCTCTTTATAATGAAGAAATGTTTTCACAGGCAGCGTGGCTGTGTGTACCTTTAAAACGAAAGTTGTTGCGGCTGCCAGAATGCACATTCGCCTAACACGCTTTCGAACAGTGGCGTCAAAGAATCCCAGCTAAGGCTGCCGATACAACGGTGTCGGGAATAAAGACTCAGTAGGAACCTGGGTCACCTGCTTTCTCGAGAGACTATACAGGTAATCTAAAGAGAAGCTCACTGTGAAAAAAATTGAAAGTAGCAGCAACCTTCTTAAGGAATCCCAATAAACCTCCCTCACGAGCCTGCTCAGTCAGTGCGAATAAGTAAGGCAGATGAGAACAGAGACACCTGATGAGCACAGCTACATGAAACGAGTGATCTGCCAATTCGGAAAAGAAAAAAAAAAAACGGGAAACAAGTTGATGCACGACCAGGTGAACAAGGCCCACTCCACAGACTCTAAGGGTAGGAACAAGTCACGCCGCTTGGGCTCCCATTGAGAGCGCCACACGAATGTTGCAAATATTCAGCGTATTATTTGTACCTTCCTCCTCGCACAATCGAGAACTTGAAGGACATACGCAAGATTTGAAAAAAAAAATATATGTTACAGACCTGTGCCCCAGCAAACACTGAGAGTTCCCTATATCATACAAGCCTGTGTTTGTTGCCGAACAGGTATGATTTGTGAGCGCCAGTAAGCTGCACTGTTGCGAACTTTGCGCAGCGGAACCCCTTGATACTGAAGATAGCTACAGTCCCAGCATATGCCACCAAATTGGCTTGGCCTAGTGCTCCAGTAACCCAAAGGAAAGCTTCTGGATTTACTGTCAAAACTCGATTTAATGAAACCTGATGTAAAGAAATTCCCCATTTATCGAAGATATCGTAATTCCCCTTCAGACGCCGATAAGATACAATGCTTTGGCTTACTCGAAATAACAAAATCAATTCCATAATTTGTCCTGATTTAACGAACCTTTTTTAGAAAATTGAAGGTGGAAAAGGGGCTTTTTTGATCTATTTTGTAGAGACAATCCAAAATTTATGGATTGCGAGCCCAAGGTAGCAGCGTGGAGCACCTTCGTCCGCCTTTTTTTTTTAAACTTTGCGGCGCAAAACCGAAGTTGTAGTGTTCAATTAAATTCTCCAGATACAGCCAGCCGTAAAAAAAAAAAAAAAAAAAAAAAAGGTCTCTTGTCGCATTCCAAGGGGCGGTGTTGCCCATCAGTGCTTTTTTTGTCGCGTGCTTGATGTGGTTGATTCAGTATTGTATCACTGCTGATACTTTCCCCTGCCTTTGAGTGCATGCTTCTCACAAGCTCAGCTCGTTAGGCCTACAGTGCCACGTAGCTCTTCAGACCTACGAGAAATCAGTGCGGTAATTGCTCATAAAGCGCATGCAGATAAAGATCACCGACGTCTTTGGTAGAAAATAAATTTGTAGTCCACTCGGGCTCTTTTTGATGAGCAACAATTTCCGCTTGTCATTTTTGCTACCTGGATTTCATTTAGGGAGCATTAGGATTCGCAAGTATGATGCGGCGGTAGCTTTTTGGATACCGCCGCAACTTGTAATCGAATGCTCCAAATTATAAGACAGAGAAATGCCTGACTCGATTTACCGAAGCTCCCGATTTAACGATATATTCACGGCTCCCCACAACTTCGTTAAATCGAGTTTCAACTGTATATCAATTAAAAACCGCGCCTGATACATCGCAGAGCTGTTTAGTCACGTGTACAGCCTCAAGTACGCTATATTTGTCAGAAAAAAAGATAGCGACGTCATCAGCGAAGGCTCAGATCTTAACTTCACATTGAGCCATAGAGAAAAAACGAATAGCTGCGCTGTTAATTATACTGAGACAGAGATGTATAGGGCACAGAGCATGGAGACGGGGGACATCCTTGACGAATCGATGATTCTGGTGGTATTGGTCTCGTTAGCTCCTAGTTAACCGTCAGCCTTGTATAGTATTTCGTATAGCACCGCCTTATGCCTTCGAGCAGAAGGTTACCAATATTTGCGTACTCCCAGACAGCGAAGACGAAATCGTGCCGAACTTTATCAAACGCCTTCGCCAGGTGAATTTTAATCAGAGTATATTTGGCCTGGCTCATCTGACACTGCCTCCAGTACTGAACGTGCAATATGGATCATTGTTTGAATACTATGGCCTCTGATACCCCAGACCTCATGCGAACCTATCAAGTCCATAATGACCAGCTGCAGACGAGAACAAAGAACCTTGACAAAAATTTGATACTGTCCGAACCTCTCTGCCGTAAACGAGGCGAAACGGCGTGAAGCGTGTCTTCTCTTGGACTGCCGTATTGTATGCGAATGTCACATATGGTAGGATAGCATCCCAAGTACTGGGTGTCGACATACATCGCCAGCATGTCTGCTATGGTCATATTAAGCCTTTCTTTGAGCCCGTTGGTCTGCGGATGGTAAGCAGTAGCTTTTCGATGCGCCGTACCGCTGAGGTGAAAAACTTCGGCAATCATTTGTGAAGTAAAGACAGTCCCTCTGTCAGTAATAATACAAGTCGGAGCACCGGGTCGCAGCATGATCTGGTGTACAAAGAAATGGGCAACTTCATATGCTGTACCACTAGGTAACGCTTTGGTCTCGGCATAGCGAGTCAGGTAGTCTCTGGCGATGATTATCTAACGGTTGCCAGCGGAGGATCGAGGGAAAAGACCGATTAGGTCCATGCCATCTTGACCAAACGGTACGCGTGGTGGTATTCTGGCACGAGGAAGCCTACAGGCTTTAATAGCGGAACCTGCCGACGCTGACATTGCTGACAACTCTTGACATAGCGCTTAACAACAGTGGCAATGTTGGGCCAGTAGAATGTCTGTCGTATTCTAGCAAGTGTGCGAGAATAGTCCAAGTGGTCAGGAGTTGGTTCATCATGGCACGCGGAAAAACTTTTCTCTCCCAGAGCTGCGGGTACCACGAGGAGGTAGGTTCTCAACTCGGATCTAGAGTTGTGCTTATAGAGCACACCACTTTTCAGGCTCCGAGAAAAACACTTAGGTATGGTGGCTGGCTGACCTTCTAAATAATCGATCAGGGCTCGTAACTCTGGATCAGCACGCTGCTGATGAGACATATCTGAACATATCTGAAGGATCAACAGCTCAGAGAAAACTGCCAGCGTCACCCGTGTGAGGTGAAGCGAGCTCGACGGGCACAGAAGAGAGCGCGTCAGCATCTTCATGCTTATGTCCGGACTTATAGACTATAGTGAGGTCGAATTCCGGTAGGCGAAGGCTCCATCGCGCCAGACGGCCGCATGGACCACGCACGTTGGCCAGCCAACACAAGGAATGGTGGTCAGTGACCACTTTAAATGGGCGACAATAAAGGCAGGGGCGAAATTTTGCAGCAGCCCAAATAATGGCGAGGCATTCCTTCTCAGTAGTTGAATAGTTCATCTCGGCGCGGGATGAAGTACGGCTGGCATAGGCGACGACTCGTTCCACACCGTCTTGACGTTGCACGAGAACCGCCCCTAGGCCGATGTTACTGGCGCCGGTGTGGATTTGCTGAAGACCGTAGACCAATCACAAGCAATTATGTCTTGTTTGAACGATTCCAGACTATCCTCGGTGATGGACTGAACTATTAGCGACTCCTTGCGTTCCCTGGTTCCTTTCAAAATAGTCTGATAGGTCATAAATACAGGGCAGTGGTCAGATACCAGATGTTAGAGTACCAGAGCTGTAAACAGCAGTATTATTGTTTGTCAAAATGAAGTCGAGCAACGATTGAGTACTGACAGTGATTCGTGTAAATGTTGTTATTAAGTTCAGAAAACCAGAAAAATGCAACACACTGTTAAAGTCCCGAGTAGCTTCAGTATCATCAAGTAAATTTATGTTAAAATCGCCACTGCAGACAAAGCGGAAGTTGTTGCTGCACACATGTTCGAGCAAGAGCCCAAAAAACTGCGTAAAAGAATTCATGCTACCTCCTGGTGGACGATATACAACTGATATGGTTCCATTTTTGCTCTGTAAGGTTATTATCTCATAGTCAGACGTTACTTTACTAAATTCAGGTACAATTTCGCAGTTTTTGTGCATTGTAACGTAAACTGCGACTGCCTGTACGATTCAAAAAGAAATTATTGTAATCTTTTAATCTTCACATTTGGCATCCATCATAGTACCATGTTTCTGATAACATCACAATGCTGAATTTAAAACTTAAGTCATCGAGAAATGAAGTAAGCATGTCCTCTTTTCCGGTCACCGACTGTGCATTGGTATGCAGAACTGATTCAGAAGGGTTTTCTGGAACTTCAACATTTTAGGAAAAGTGAATTCTTGATAATTCATTGCAGAATCCATGATATCATTGTCAATGTTCGTTGTTTTCAGCACAATCGGATTTACTCCGGTTTGAAAAATATCCCTTCTAGAACACTTTCGCGCGGTATCAACACGGCTGAGCTGCCATCTGCTTGCTTTGCATAGATTTTGCCGTTGAATGCCCAGACAGATTTCCATTTGTGCTCGTGTTTCTTTTTCACAGGCATGGGAAGCAATTTCTTGAGTGTTGGACAGAGGTGCTTATTTGCGTGGGCACTGGATGGCAGACTTCTATATCGCTTTCCGTTATTGGTTCGTTCACAGCACAACCGATCTTAGAAAGCAAATCTTGCAAGCTTTCATTTTCTTGCTCAATAACACCCTGAAATTCGATGTTTGCTTTCCGAGAATACTGTTCCAGAGAGACCATTCGGTCTTCAAGTACTTGAATTTTAGTTTATGCTGCAAAGCAATTTTCGCGGAGGGATTCATTGTGCGTTGCCAGATCTTCTGTCTTCAAGGTTTCTGCCTCCAGTTTTTGCTTTAGTTCCTCGATTGTTCCGTGAGCAAATTCAAGGCTCTGAACCAAATTTCTCTGTTCAGTTTTCAAATCCCGTATTTCACTGCGCAAATTCCTTTCTATGGACTCGCAAAACACTTTCAGCTCTTGCCTTATTTCCCCTTTGAACTTGTGCAGGTCGGCCTCTTTAACTGACATATCGCTTGCGATATGCAGAGCAAAATCAAAGACAGCGCTGAAATTGTAGGCTGAATCTGTTTCGTTAGTTAGGAACAGCAGTGGATGGTCAATACAAATGAATAACCAGAGCAGCCGCAGCGACAGCAGAACAATGAATTGATAAAAAATAAAGAAATGAGCACTATAGTGACAGGACGAACCTGCGCAAGAATAAGGGGCAACTTAGATGCTGCACACTTTGCTGTCGCTGCTGCTGTTGTGATGATCTGCAGATGGCGACTTGAATTTATAGGCAGGGGCTCCCGGAAGGCCAGCAGGACTGTTTCCGGAAGGTTCGGCGTGCGCAGTTGCAGAAAACCTTGCACGTGTTGTCGGTTCCTGGGGTGGTGCGGCTGATAGGTGATGGTAGCAGGCGCGAATGGAATGTGAGCGCACTGGCGTCGGGAATCGGCCTGCGCAAGAATAAGGGGCAACTTAGATGCTGCACACTTTGCTATCGCTGCTGTGCCTCGTCATTGTGCCTCGGTGCTGCTTCCACAAAACAGAGCGAGTGATGGCTCCAAGGAAAGAAGATTTTATTTGGGCTGCTGATACCGAGCGATGGAGAGAAACGATTTGGAAGGGACTTCTGTGTGCATAATAAAGCAGCTACAATGATTTTTGATCGAAAATTATTGCAAGTCGAACAGCGATAATTCGTCGTTTTCGCAGCTGTGTAACACAGTTCAGTTCATAACATATGGCCCATTACAATCACAGTGGAGCAAAACCTTATTCGTCGGCTTTGTTTTCAAGCAACCTGTGGAGCGGTTACGACTATAAAAAGTTACTGCTGATATATTGGAGTGGCAGTCGTTTTCGCAGTAGCTTCGCTTGTCCCTGCTTTTCGTCTGCGTGTATGTAATCGCCAGCATTCGAGAGCTCTGCTTTCGATTTAAAAGTTTTCATCAGTCTTTACCAGCCTTCATGCCTGGTCAAGACAGTTAAAATGCAAGAACACACGGATGCTTGCCTCCGAAAGCCCTAGCTCGAACACATGTCCGGGTAAGTGTGACGGCACGCATTCACTATAATACACAGGAGGCTGGACCCCAACCAAAGGGAAAAAAAGCACCCCCAGAAAGCACTTAGCAAGTCATGCATAGCACTGAGAGTCTTCCAACACTGCAACGGCATAATTAAGAATTCAAATTGTCGTATTTGTTAACAAAATCCGTTAGCCAACACAAAACACTCACAATATCAGCGCCCAAATATGAGCGCATCGCCTTGCAAAATCTTTTGTGACAGTGAGGTATCTGCAGAACAGCGTTGTGCGCAGAATCACGCATTCCTTCACTGCCTCTTCGCCCCGCGATAGCTGTTGTAACCACTGATTTCGGTATCCGCATAGCAGATGACCTAAGTGTACGCATCACGTGAATACTTTGTGAATACATTGAGCAACATAGTCCAAGGACGGACTCCTGCGGGTAAAGAAAGTTCCGGAACTGGCGATATAAATGCACAAGCCCTTTGTGAACTCAGCGGATATCTTGCGCTTCGCAATAAATCCGAAATTATCAGCCTGGTCGCGCGATAGGAGTTAGACGGCGGCAAATGCCTTCGAGGGCCGTGGAAGATAACATCCTGAATCGACTGCTCGGCGCGACACCTTGTGCTTTTAAGCATAAGTAGCTCCAGCAGTTGTAAGAAAGTTCCAGCTGCGTAATGGCTCATAAGTGGAATTGCGGGAGGCCAGTGTGTGCTGCAACACAGCGAATCCGACTCTGATCGTGCGTATTCTTAGGGTCACATCCTGATACGTGCAGTACTTGAAACAGACGACACGCGCGAACGCTCTAGAGAGGCTGCCTGCGATAACAACTTGCGCTGGAGTTCTGAACAGAGGGGCCTTAGTTCTCAAGGCATAGTAGGAAAAAGCTGACTCGGTAGCACAACGCCGACTCCACCTATGTTGAAGCGTGTATTTCGCAGGCTTCCTACGTCGACAGTCGCCTGATGAAAGCGCGTGGCAGAGGCTAAAGGTCAACCGGCGGGGACGCGGCGGCGGTTGCGGCAGCAGCGGCGGCTCCGACCACCTGCGTCTTTCCTGTGACGTCACGTGATTTGCGCATGCGCAGCCGTGGCTTTTATTGCCAAAGCAATACTACGCAGGTCTAACTGCTCCTCGCTGTATGCCGTGTCCGTCTCCATGACCGGGGTCCCTTGGCAGGAGCTGGCAACTGGGGTCTCGCGTTTCACATGGGAGGCTGATGTCAGAATAAGCCTGCAAGGAGCCTGGAATTCACATTACCCCTATAGGCCACTAAGACACGTTCATACGGCTTGGTTAAAGCGGAGCTTTATATGTGTTTCTGATGATGGAGCACACGCGAGACTCGGCGTTTACTAGCCTAGTGAAGCTTTTCTCTTCAGAAAAGCTATGCGCTTGCCTTCTGCCGAATTGTTCAAAGCATACAACATTGACCTTGCCATGCACCATTCTGCCTGGAAGCATCGTCCCCGTCGCTAATGCTGCTTGCGTCGTAGCGTGATCCCAATAAGTTAGCAACTTCCAGTGTACGACTCTACTGCTGGCTTTCATAGCTGCACGTAACGAGGCTACGGTGTAATTGGTACAGGCAGTACGGCACACTGGTTCGAAAAGAATGTCTTCGTGCTATTGCTTACTTCAAAAATGTGAACGAAATACCAGCTGTGTGACGCGTCGCGTTGCATTCGTGATCACCAGAGGAACTGTCCCTTATGCTACTGTTTTCAACCGCTAGGGAAGAACATCTGAACGCCGAGCAGTTAAGAGTGAGGACAACAAGTCAGTGTTAACTTCAAACTTTTCATCTATTGTTAAAAGCAGCACTTCACTTTCAGGAAGAAACGATATACAGCATTTGGAAGATATCTATAATTATTAATCAGCCAAATGTAGCATTTCTTTATGAACAGAATTGGCCCGCAGAAAGTCGTGTGTGCATAAACGGCAGGCAAGTTTTGACATTCAGTTGCACCGGCTTTTGGCAACAGGTTTCCCTTTGTCGCTATTAACAGCTGTTCCCAAGGCCCTGATTCAAAAGCGAGAAACCAGAACACACAGTGAGACGTTGGTGGCCGAACGTGAAACCTTTAGGCCAGTGCTAGTGCCTTGTCTTCGTAAGTATTTACACCATCTGAGGAAAATAGCAAACAGGCATTTTGTCTCTCTGAAGTTTCCTGCTCGAACAAGCTATCTCACATTTGCTCCCGCACTTGCGGTGATGGAAGGCGTCTTGCCAAATCAGGTACAGGACAGCTGTCCACCTTCCATATGCGTCATAGAAGTAGTGTATGCTACCCCAGCTTCCTGCTGGACGACGTACGTGGGGCAGACTTAGCGCTGTACTTATGAGTGACTCAGACAGCATGCTCCAACTGTTAAGAACAAAGATGACAAACGGGAGGTGAATTCATCTCATGTCTCATATTCTTGATTGAAAATGTGCACCGCGATTTGATAAGGCGTCGATTCTTGGCAGAAGCAAAAATGAATACGAGCGGTTGGTATTTGAACAAGCAGAATGTTTAATTGGGCAAGTTGGTAGCAGAGGTGGGCATTTGACCTCAAAAAGTGCAACCTCACCTCAACCTCAATAAAAATTTCCTGACCTCACTCAACCTCAACCTCACGCTTTGAGGTTGAGGTTTGACCAGGTGACCTCACCTCAATTTTTCTGATGCCACCACCGACCTCACTCAACCTCACCTCAAACTCAAACTGTGAGTTTGAGGTCGGTCGCTCGACCTCAAAAAAATAAAAAATAAATAAACGGTTTTTCACTTGAGATTACTAACTATAAAACGTCATGGTACAAGTCCTGTGCGGTGACACGCCAGAATGAAGACATAAATTTTAAACAACAATGAATATGATGAGGCTTACTTGGAAAGTAAAAAAATTGAACATTTGCCAGCGGGGCTACTGATTCATAGCAAGCTGACCTAATAACGGCAGTTCAAATTGGTCAGTTTCAACTCTTCAAATTTTATTTTTATTTGTTTTGATATGGTGACTTTTGACCTAATTCCCGCTGTAATGCTTGTGTGTCCTTGGCACTGCTGGATGCGAATCCCCGAAGGTCTGCAGTGAAACGTCGCACATATCTGTGACCGTCAAATAGTGTTTCTTCATGACAAGCAAGTCATAATTTCTTGGTGAAGACATTTTCCTGCTATTTGAAATCGAATCGGATGATAAAATCACAAGCAATCTAAAGTTTCTTCAGTTTTACGTCTCTGTTACAAAAAAAAAGTAGATCGACCTTACGTATATATGGAAGTTGTAGTACCATAACATTCTTTTATCAAATGGACTTCTGACGTGGGACTTATCACAAGAGGCGGACAGAACAAAATGTTGCCATATGCAGAGGCGCTTAGTTACGAAAAGGTAAAGCGTGCTTGACTTTTGACATTGCGCTACTTTCGATAATTCTGACGAGCGGGTTGTGCTGTATAGAACAAACGCCGTGACAATTTATTGGAAAGATTACCCTCCCTTCTACTTATAATAACTAACGGTGAATTTGCAGCCCCAAAACATTCCTTTTATCATTGATGTAAGTTAAAGAAATAAAACGTTGGATTAGGGATAATTCGCACATTACCTTGAGATGCCGAGAAAAGCTCAAAAGCTGGTTTCCTTGTCACACAGTTTTTTGTCGCAGTGAATGCATTCCAAGTTTACAATGCTTTTCGTTTCTTTTGCGTGGCTATTCTAACGGAAATGGCCTTCGATGTCTTTGTCAATTCGACAACTGCGCGCGCGCACATCATCGTCGGTATATTTAGATTTTTTTCGCTATATCTGCCATAGCCACACCTGCCATAACCGCAACCATTTCATGCGCCCTCGACGCCGAACGCAACAATACGATAGACCTCGAAGAAGAAGGGCAGACCTCCGCTGGAAAGGGCGGAAACTTCCGTCATAAATTACAGCAAGTCGCCGACCACGGCCATGGCTGCGTGTCTTCGTTTGAAAAAGACGGCCACGGTAAATGGCGAAGAACACATCATGTTGTTTAGATGCTGCCTTTTTTTATTTATTTATTTTTTTACCGATTTCGGGTGGCTCACCGACGCCGTTTGAAGGCGACTTCCAAGCAGACGTTCCAGGAACGATTGGTGTCGATGAGAGCGTGGGGCTGAGACATCAGCTTCTAGTCGCGACGAGAGAACCACGCCCACTGGGAGAATGAAGCGCGAACACTTAACCCATGCTACGGGAGTTGTTTCGTTTTTCTTCTACTGCCCAATATCCGTCAAGAGAGGAAAACTAGCAGGTGGTGAGTAGGGTGGCAACGCGTCTACACGGAAAAAGAGCAGAGTTTGAACACTGACTAGCGTGTCCCTCCTGCGAAACGATGAGATGCCTGCATGGTCGACAAGTGACAGAAGTCCGCGCAGCCGCCGTGGTGTTCCGAGAAGCGAGAAGGGCCTGTCTTTATAATCTTTAAACCAACAGGAATACGCCAGTCGGAGGTATAGCGCACAACCAAAAGCTAAAGAAGCAAAAAAAAAAGAAAAAAAAAAAAGAAAATGTTGCGAGAGGAAGAATCTGAGAATTGTATCTTCTGAATTTTTTGTCTTTTTTTTCCTTAGGCGGAAGAGGGGGGGGGGGGGGGGGGGAAGGGTGACGATTGGCCGTACCTCAGAAAAGCGGCCGGTTGTGACTAAACGCGGGTGCACAAACGCGAGAGGGGGCACTGGTAAGTGACCACACAAAACGAAAATAAGAAATGAGGAAAAATAGGGGTGGTGCAAGAGTACTGAAAAACTAAAGAGAAGAGTACGCGCAGATCTTCACTCGCGCATTCACACGCTCGAGCATCGCGCACACATCTCGCTCTCTCGCCCACACTACCACTGTCCTTGTAACTCTCGGCCCCGTTGACAGAAACGCACTTAAAGATACCTAAAACTCACAAACTCCCAGAGGCGCGCGTATGTGCTGTGGCTTACTTTCCAAGAAATGCCGAGGGGTTCCCGGGTCCGCGCTTTGTCCGCTAGTTGAGATCGGACACCGGCTGCGGAGCCGAAAGAGCAGAAGCCAGCTTACGAACAAAAGGCGCGCCCGCCACTTTGGCTGCAAGCTGTAAAACGGTGGGGAGGCCCTCGATAAACAAACAAGTAAATGAAAAAGGCGCAAGCTCATGTAGGGTATGAGAAAGGAATGACTGCAAGCAGTCGTCAGTCACCTGTCTGTTCTTCAATGATTCTTCGAGAAGGGCACATCAAATTTATCTTTTTATGTAAGGGTTTATTTAATGTCTAGTGACTAATAATAATAATAATAATAATAAAAGAGTGGATTGCACTGATACAGCTACGAACTACCGTCCTGTTGCTTTCTTTCGTTTTAACTCGTACCATATACAATAGCAAAAGATTTTATTTACTAAAATACAGTCTTCGTAAGGTGACTTCTCGTCAAGCCATTTATCTCTCGTCTCTTCTGCATCCTTGTTCTTTCCATATGCCTCTCTGAAACCTCCTCTCTCGTGCCATCCTCCCCAAGCAATTCCTTGGTTGCTGGATCTTGCGCTTCCCTCTTTTCTACGATTCTAGCTTTTTTATTTTTTTTTTCCCCGGGAAGCCGACACAACCACGTAGGTCTGGAAACCCTTCGAGTTTTCGCAGACTTTCTTTACTTCCCAAACTCGCTCGGCATGGTGGCGGGATCTTGTTTCACCTTCTTTCGAGTCTGCAGCCGTCGTCCGACCCCACTTGTTTGCCGCGCTGCACTTTAAGCCCCCCCCCCCCCCCCCCTCCTTTTTTTTTCGTGTCGAACGCAAACGCACAGACGCAAACTGTTCGTTACGTGCGCGTTGGTAGCCAAAAGAGTGTACACGACAGGCATCATGAAAGGTGTTTTGCCGGCTATTTTATCGCTGTGGGAAACAATAATTTCGACCTCACAAGCCGACCTCACTCAACCTCAAACTCACGCATGAGGTTGAGGTCTCATTTGCTGACCTCACTCAAAAATATTTCAGGTGTTGCCGACCTCACCTCAACCTCACCTCACTCCGTGAGGTTGAGGTCATTTTGAGGTTGAGGTTGACCTCATGAGGTCGAAACCTCATGAGGTTGCCCACCTATGGTTGGTAGACGGTCATAACTGTAAAACAGCGCGAACAACGGTAGACAAGAACGAGAAAGACATGGGACAGCGCTCATCCCGTGTCTTTCTCGTTCTTGTCTACCGTTGTTCGCGCTGTTTTATAATTATGAATTATGGTACTTGAACCCTTCACCTGAAGAAAAAAGCTGAAGACTGCATTAGTGACACTTTCATTTCTCTGTATGATGCCTGATATAAAATTTTTTCCTCGCTACTTCGTTAGCTTGGACCGGATGTCATGCCGGTTTCTTGAATGCATGTACAAAGGTAGTCTCAGGTCTATATATGATTTGCTGCCAAGAACAATAAAGTAGATGTTAGTAGTGCCTGTCCTTGTATCTTCGTGGATCGTGTACTGTTTGCGCTCATGTTACCTTGGCAAAGACGTAGCTATTCCATGTGCGTATATATATATATATATATATATATATATATATATATATATATATATATATATATATATATATATATATATATATATTGTTACGTGGTGACAATAGAGAGAACGGCACAACATGGTGAAGGATGATTTAATGGCTGGACTAGCGAGAGGCCTCCTCTCGCGCCACTGCCGATCTTCTTTGCAGCACTTCTTGCGGCCACCGAGCGATCGTCCCGATCGGTTCGTTGAAGTCGATGGTGACATGACGCTGTAGATGTTTAAGAAAAGATAGAATAGAATGACTCGCTTGCCACCTTGATGACGATTACCACTATGATGCTCGGGGAACCGGTTCCCCTGGAGCTCTTGAGCCATTCGTCACCGAAGCATCCATGGGCCCTATGGCTCGAGGTTGCGTCGGGCGGCTGGGTGGGGCGGAAGTTGCGTTTTCTTGTCATTCAGTTCTTCGGGTCCGTCGGGTGTTTGCTCTGGTCCGGTCTCTGGTCAGTTCATGTGTGCCCTTGTCTTCAGATCCGGGCTGGGGGCCGGCGGCGGTACTTTGTCGGCTCTGGACAGGAAGGGCTGGTGCGAAGCTGCGCGGCATTATCCCTGGGCTCTCTGTCGATTGTCTCGGCTTAAAGATGGCGTCGATGCTCCAAGGTGAAGATGAGAATGACGTACAGTGCACCTCCAACCGAAATCTTACGTGGCGACAAGCAAGAGAACGGCACAATATGATTACATGGTGAAGGGTAATATATTGGCTGGCCTAGCGCGAGGGCTCCTCTCGCACCACTGCCGATCTCTTCTTCGCAACAATATATATACCGCATACAAGTGAAATCTGTAGATTCATGAACCATTCATACGTGTTCGGATGTAGACGCCGGTGATTTGCACTCCCCAGCAGAGGCCCCTTAGGGCGCTTTTGAAGAGCGAGCTACACTGGGATAGCTGCGGTGCGATTCGCGTGCGCTGCAGTTTGACCTTCGGCCCAGATTCAGCCGCGTGACTAGAGGCGGGCGGCCGGCTCTGTGCCCGCTTCTTCTTTGCACGTGTGTGCAGGGATTGGGCAGCGCTCGATTATTTTTCTTCACACACCTGGAAATCTTCGTTCACACTTGTACACATTTTCATTATTATACATTGCCTTACACAATGTTACACAGCCTCCAGTCCCCTGCCTGCAATTCCCTCCACCGCCACCTCTGCCCATCTGACTCGCCTCCTGTGACCTCTCCCTTCAAAATGCCCTTGACACCATGGCGTCTAGACCCGAAATTGGTTTCCTTGAAGTCCCCAGGTATCCATAGAGGTATCCTTAGGTATCCATAGGTATCTATAGTCTACTTAGGTCTAGGCGTGTTAAACCTTTCCTTAATTTTATTTAGCTGTAGTCTCGCGGTGCCCCCTGGACAGCGCCAGACGCCTATAGCTCTGCAGGCAATATTTTTAACTCTATGCCAAAACAATACGTCCTAATGACCTTGTTGTAACTATCACGACCTCTAAGCACAACGACACGCAGAAATTTGTAGTAGCAGAATCGAAAGCTACCGCGACATTTGGAAAAATGCTAGCGGATGGCGGTCATTCCTACTGCGTGGGTGAAGTCAATATATTTTTCTGAAAGCGCTGTGTGGCATTCATACTAAGACGACATCATATTGTTACGGGAAATATTCACAGTACGGCAGTTGTCCACGCCACTGAGGATGATCACAGCCACGACCGGCTTTAGCACTCGCACAGCAAAGCACTCGTCTGCGTCTTCTTCTTCTGGGAGTCTGTCGCACTCCTTTTTCGTCAGCACGGCCAACGAATACCGCTCAGTAACACTACCCCCCTCGGGAAAAGCACAGTCCCGGTGCGTTCTACGTTTGTGAAACAGAACATGCATAATAGGGATTCATGCGGGACACATGCACTATTTCAGAGGATGGCGCTCTGGACGAGGATTTCGGAGGCACAGATTCAACTTTGTATGTGACGTCTGTCACGGGGCGCAAAACTCGGTAAGGGCCTGTGTAGCGGGGCAAAGGTTTTTCACACAAGCCCACGCGACGGCACGGGAGCCACAGCAAGACGAGTGACCCCGGAGTGTAGTGGCGACTGTCGTACCGGAACTGTGCTTGGTGAAGGGGAATCTTTCGATCCCCGTCCCAAGCTGGATCTCCGCAGTGGCCGATGCATCCTTACCCCGCACCTCCACCAAGAGATGTTACGGGAAATATTCACAGTACGGCAGTTGTCCACGCCACTGAGGATAATCACAGCACAGCACTCGCACAGCAAAGCACTCGTCTGCGTCTTCTTCTTCTGGGAGTCTGTCGCACTTCTTTTTCGTCAGCATGGCCAGAGAATACCGCTAGTAACAATATCTTGCCTTTTTGTTTTTTCTTGCGCACTCACAACACTTCTGCCACAGAGAGAGGGCGGAGTCTCGTTAAATAGCGCTGGCAAATTATACACCTTTAGAGAGTATGTAGTTAGAACTTTTAGAAAGGCCCCAACTTTCTAGTATGGCAACACCTTGCATGGGAAGTTTAACAGCTAGCGCATATCTAGTTTCCTGCAGCCTTAGTGAAGCCATACTGCATCTTTTTACACCTAATGCGACAGTTGGGTCGCCTGTTTTTCTATTAAAACCAGCAATTGAGAAGTCGCACACATTTTTATCGGTTTACAAAGTAAATTAATGTAATTTACAAGAGAACTGTGAGTTGAGCTAGTTGGTGCATCTGTTGTTGCGCTGTGTATTTTTAAAATGTAATTTACGTTGATCAGTATCCTAAAAGGCAATTAGCTGGGGTTTATTTTTAGTTAAACTCGGTAGGTTGCTTAAGTAAAGCCGACGTACATTCTTCTTCTACAAAGCGGCGTGGCTACCGACCGGGTTTACCCGACGGCTGTAAGAGGGGTCCCATCTGCGATCGCTCTAAAGGTCAAACATGGCTACCGGCCGGTTTTACGCGACGGGCTGAAACCTGGCGTAGTATTGCTTACACAAATAAAGCAAATATGGAGGCCGAACTGCAAACAATATCTAAGAAATTGCAGATTGCTTTTTGAAGCGCCACTCTTCTGGTATATGTTAATAATTAAAGTTCATACAAAGAGCTTCCAATGGAGGACGATAGAAGCAGTTGTCCGGCGCTCTTACAAGGGCATTACTGAGTAGCCGTCTTCTTTATCTTTAGAAAAAGTGACCCACTTTTCACATCTCGTGAAAAATGTTGCATTATCACGTTTTCGAGCATTCACCTTTTAGAACTGCGAATCACGGAGTCATCAAAAATGCTGAAATTCTAGGGGCATTGACACCAAGGCTCATTGGGCAAAGCATGAATCACGGTTATCTAGAATGCTTCCGAAAAAAAAAAAAAAAGATTGGCTATGCTGCCTCTCCGCCCATATTGTTGTGTTCCTGGGACAACTGTCTTTCTTATCAAAGGTTATTATTTTCGTGCGGGCTAGCGCACACGAAGATGATAACGGCTGAATCTGATGAAAGTATGGCAGCCCCATAAGCTGCTGCTAGGCTCCGAAAAAAATAATCATCCCCGTTCTTTTCGTGCTAACTGTATTGCACGCCTTTGTTTCGTTTGTCATACGGATCCTATTAAGATAAGTAATGTCAAATGAAGCACACGGAATCGATGTTCAATTGAGCGTCAGGCCGAAGTAAGATAATTATGAAATTCCAATAACAAACAGCAGTAGCAGCTCTTTTGATCAACCTGTGTACTATCAAGTTCAATGTGAGCTGCACTGTTTCAATGCTGCGGGATGTGTCAATGTGGTCCAGCTCATATTTAGAGCGATAATGAAGTGGCGAGTAAAAGGAGGTTGACACCAGGGACATGCTTTCGGAGCGGCCGATAACAAATCTCGGTGCTGCAGTCACGATTACTGCGATAAGAAAAGTAGCACGCTTGTTGGCAAAGGTCGAAACCACACCACCCGCCCAGTGTGATTTTAGCCGCTACGGTCACAATGCGCTGATCGTTTTCACGGTTTCCTTGGGGAGGCTAATGCTGAGTACAAAATTATGAAATAGAACCAAACAGACGGAACTTCCATGCAGCAATTTTAGAATGCCATGAATAGAATTCTGCGGCAGTAACCTCATTTTCCGTTAAAAAAGCACCCCTTAATTGCTTAAGGAAAAGCTTTTTTGGTAACTCCTGTGGTTCTGAGTCTTGGCGCTGTAGTCGCTCTTAGTTAACTTATGTATGGTGTCTGCTTTGATTTCCCCGTTTGGACTGCAATGTAAAATATCG